>NC_142114.1:31667500-31710000 GCF_056152115.1 Neolamprologus brichardi | reverse complement strand
ACCAAACACCGAGCGTCCGTGCGACGAGCCGCCAGCGTGGGCGACCGGCGCCCGGGAGGAGGGGGAGGAGCGGGAGGAGGAGGAGTGATCGGACGAAGAGTGTCGGACCAGAGGACGTCGAGGAAAGGTCAAGTGGCCGAAACGCTCCTGAAAGCAAAGGAGAAGCTGGTCAACGCCACATCAGAGGTAACGGCGCCGTCGTCGCGTTTGCTCGTGCGCTCTGACTCTTTATGGAGAAAAGACTTTACTAGTGTCGGATCCATGTTGTTTTTGCTCCTCGCAGGTGTTAACAGAGTCTGTCACTAATCTACTTCCTGTCTTCTCAGAGCTCGCTGTCTGTAGGAAGCGACCTCGACTTGATGGATGTGCCGAGTCCTGCGTATCCTCTACGCCGGTCCTGGGACGCCAACCAGGAGGGGGCGGGAATAGAGGTAAATGGAGTGTTTTTAGGAACGCTGCAGCAACCGGTCCTGTTGGTTAACCTGAGTCCCCCCCCCCCCCCCCCCCCCCGTGTGTCCAGGTGTTGATGTCCAGCTGCTCGCTTTGTCGTAGCTGCAACTCGCTGGTTTACGACGAGGAGATCATGGCGGGCTGGACATCGGACGACTCCAACCTGAACTCCTCCTGTCCGTTCTGCAGCTCCTCCTTTGTTCCCTTCCTGAACGCCGAGATCTGCGACCTTGGACCCGTCAGCAGGTACGAGCACGGCTGGTTTAGCGTGTTGCTGCGGCGTAGCCAGAGGTGTTCCTGCAGCTGGTGGTCAAACTCCAGAAGCATAGATCGTTTATGCCGCATTGACAGGTGTTTCTTTGCCTTGTCAGTGCGGACCGCTGCAACTGGAACCTGGAGGACGAGGTGGAGAGCGCCGTGAGGCCCCCCAGTGGTCACGAGGCGTCCCTGCGACCCCAGTGTAACGGGCTGAGCGAGGACTCCAGCTCCGAGACCAGCAGCTACTCCGAGACCAGCAGGACCACCACGGTAATGCTCCGCGAAGCCGTTTCTCTCACACATCATCCTCACCGGACATCTCGCTCACAGACTCCACCCCCTCCATCAGGGTTCGTCGGCGGGCGGAGTTCCCCAGGTGACCGTGGCCTACCTGAGCCCTCTGGTTCTGAGGAAGGAGCTGGAGAGTCTGCTGGAGAACGAAGGCGAGGCGGTGCTGGCCCAGCCTCAGTTCCTGGACAACCACTCCATCATCTTCTGGAACCTGGTGTGGTACTTCCAGCGCCTCGGCCTGCCCAGCAACCTGCTGCAGCTGGTCCGAGCCTCGCCGCTGGTCAGCCAGTTCTCACAGGTAACACAGTTAGGTGAAGTGATGGCAGCCAGGTGGGCGTGTCCAAGAGGAGAGAAAAACAAAAAGGGCAAAATGAGGTCGACTTTGGTGAATGTGGGGTCGGCTCGGCGCTGCGGGGATGTGCCGGCTGGGGTTCGATGCTGAATTTGAAGCCACTTTGGCATCACGTCCACCACCAGCGTGGCTTTTCTGTCTGCATCAGACTGTACTGAGCTTCACAAAGACGCTAATCAGTAACATCCCAATAAAACCTCACGCCGCGGTGACCTCACAGCAGCCATGTTATCGGTCAGATGATGTCATTAAAAGGCGCCAACAGCACGCTGAACCCTGGCTGACTCTCGTCGTTTGTGTTTCCCAGTCGGAGAACTCGGCAGTGAGGGTGAGACTCCTGTGGGACACCCTGACCCCCGACACAGACCAGTGGCCCCCCCTCTACGTCCTCTGGAGGATCCACAGTGAGATGAACACACGTTTATTGTTGAGTTGTTGACTTTTTAACATTCAAGCATTTAAGCCGCCATCCTTCTTTCCTTCCAACAGGTGGCGTCCTGATGAGAAGCTACAGCTGGCGGAGGCACAACCACCCGTTCACCCTGTCCTTCCTGGAGGAGGTGCTGCGGTGGGTGGGCATGAATGAGGTGCACAAGGCCGTCACGCTCTTCCTGGACACGCTGGCCAAACAGCCGGGAACCCCCAGGATCCAGAGGTGAGCCGGCAGGCAGACGTTTGTGAAACGAGACAGGCAGCAGCGCGACTCAGCTGAGGTTTTACTTTGATGTGTCGTTACCGCCGTCTGTTCGTGGAGTGAATTTTGTGTTTTCTGTGTCTGGCAGGAGTCTGTACAGAGAGTTCCTCTTCCTCACGCTGGCAGCTATGGGCAAAGATCACGTCGGTAAGACTCCACGCCACAGGCTAGCAGCTAGCATTGTTATTAGCATGTTCTGCATTCGTGTTTGTGGGCGTTTCCTGTGAAGCTGATATCTGTAAATAAATTATGGACCAAAGGAAGAAATGTTTAGATTTTGGAGGTCAAAGGTCAAGGCTGTCCGCCCGTCCATCCACCCAATCCACTCATCCATCCACCAATACATGCATCCATCCACCCACCCATCACTAAATTGATGGTGCTAACTCTCCACCATTTAATCTCCTAACACGTCATCAGGAGGTGTAGCCTGGTTTCAGATGATCGCCACACAATCAATTCAATTTAACTTTATTTATACAGCGCCAAATCACAACAACAGTCGCCTCAAGGCGCTTCATGTTGTACAGTAGATCGTACAATAATAGATACAGAGAAAAACCAACAAGAGCACAATAACCTTAGTTTGATCTGAATTAAGAAGCAGAAAGTTAGCGACCATCCAGGTCTTTATGTCTTTGAGACATTCCTGCAGTTTAACTCATTGGTGTGTGTTATCTGGCTTCATGGACAGATAGAGCTGGGAAAGTCTGAGAAATCAGAGAGAAACTCTGTGTAAGGCCCAGGTGGATGATAGATGATAACAAGTAAGACTGGTTTCTGAGTTTCACAGCTGGGGTGGACGAGGCTAAGCATCACGCTTTCAAATGAATTAAAAGTCTGTCTGGGTCTTTGGTTGATTAATAGGCTGGTGTGAAAAATTGCTGCCACACCTCCCCCTCGGCCTGTGCTTCGAGGTTTCTGGTAGTTAGAATGACTCGGGGGTGTTGATTCATTTAAGCTAACATAATCATCCTGCTGCAACCAGGTTTCTGTAAGGCAGAGTAAATCAATTTGTTGATCAATTATCAAGTCATGTACTAACAGAGACTTGGAGGAGAGAGACCTAATATTTAATAATCCACATTTCACTGTTTTACTCTTTGGTTCAGATGTGGATACTGTATCGTTCTTTCTTTGTGATTGTTTATGTTTAAGTTGTTTGTTGCTGGTTTTTAGTTTGTTTTTTGTCTGTTTGGGAGCTGACACAGTCTCTATGGAGATGGGTTTTTGGGGGGGGTAGCAGGAGGAGAGAAGCTGCAGAGAGGCGTGTAAGACTGCAACTCTGCTTCCTGGTCCCAACTCTGGATAGTCATATTTTGAGGGGTTTAATAAATTTGTCCATATTTCTAGAAATGAGAGCTTCTCCATCCAAAGTGGGATGGATGCCATCTCTCCTAACAAGACCAGGTTTCCTCCAGAAGGTTTGCCAATTATCTATGAAGCCCACATCGTTTCTGGGACACCACTCAGACAGCCAGCAATTTAAGGAGAACATGCGGCTAAACATGTCACTCCTGGTCTGATTGGGGAGGGGACCAGAGAAAACTACAGAGTCCCACATTGTTTTGGCAAAGTTGCACACCGATTAAATATTGATTTTGACTGCTATCATTGGGCTAGCTTAGCATTGGGCTAGCTTAGCATTAGCATTTTTGCTAACTTCTCTGATGTGCTTCCTAGAGTAAAGGGAAGTGAGTCCCTACTGTTTCCTGTGGTGGTAGCTTAGCATTGGGCTAGCTTAGCATTAGCATTTTTGCTAACTTTTCAGACATGTTTTGTGAAGTCAAAGGAAGTGACTTGCACTTGTTTTCCCTAGTGTTTCCCACTTGTTTTCCCTAGTGTTTGGTGATGTTTTCTTAGGTTTTCCCACTGGTTTCCCCTAGTGTTATGGTATGGGACACATGTGTTACACGTGTCCTGTGGAAGGTGAAGAGAGGGTATCAGGGAGTAAGAGCCATGAGGCCCTGCGGGGCCTGAAGATCGCTCAGGTCCATCCTCCTGTCGTGTCACTCTGCAGTATGACTGCAGAGTCGCTCACGGCACCGTCAGCAGACATGTTGGTGCTGACGTGTGGAGACTGCTCCCAGCAGAACAGAGTAACTGGTCAAACAGTGTTGAATCAGAGGAAGCACACGACTTTGACGGCTGTTCCTTTACATGGGTGTGGTCTGTAGTTCAATCACAGACTCGCAGATTTTAACCTTCGTCATCTTTGAGGTCAGCTGTTCGATGATAACTCCTCCTCCTCTCTCTCTTACAGCGGCGTTCGATAAGAAGTACAAGGCGGCGTACTCTCGGCTCAGCGGTACTCTGGGTCGGGAGGAGCTGCGGAAGAAGCGAGCACAGCCTCCCAGCCCGAAGGCCATCGACTGCAGACGCAGCTTCCACCCGCCTCTTGAATGCTGAAACGGGTCCTGGTGACTTCCCCCGCGCTCGTTCATCCCTGTGAGGGGAAAACGGCGAGCCTTCGGATCCCCGCTGCCTTCACCTGCTCGTGTTCTTCACCTCTCTGCTGCCTCCAGGTGGAGGTCGGAGTGCCGCACTCCTTCCTGTCCTGTCCTTCTTTTGCCTCGTCGGTGTGAATCCAGACGCTTTACGGCTCCATCAACGATCCTGAAAGTAGATCCGGCAGCAGGAGACAAAAGGGACGCACTTCTCTCAGCAGCATTCTGAGCCGTGATTGGTGCAGCGTCGAAGGCGAGGGCTCGTCAGAAGCTCGGGCTGGGCTGATTTAAAGATGCGCTGCATGGTCACGGGCGAGCCTCACAGTTTGTTTTTAAAGCGTGGTTGAGAACTTTCAGACGTTTTTTATTAGTGTTTTTGAACGACTCATGGTGCTGGGAGTCGGCCCGTCACAATGAAGCTGCAGTTTGAGTCTTTCCATGTGACCGCAGAGGCCAAGGTTAGGACCTCTCAGATCCTCCAGTCACCGCTGGATTCCCTCTGCAGCTTTGTGGTGCTGGTGCACGTCAGCGAAGCCGACCCGGAGAAGCACGACTGAAGCAGGTGACCTGACACGAGCTTCCACGGAGGCGGAGTGAAAGTCTCGGAGAGCGAGTTAGCAAGTACAACAACGGTCACCTGTAAAACCTGACCGGCGACAAAGATCACGATCATAACGAGTAGAATAACCTCCCACACACACGGCTGTAATCCTCTCATCCACCGCCCGCTGCCTGACCTCCACGATGAAGCTTGAACTATTTCCTGCTAGAATCCAGATGGCAGTACAGGAAGTTCCCCTCATCATCTGTGTTTGGACCTGGAGACTCACCTGGAGGCCCGACGCACTCATTCGGGAAGTGCTGTGTGATGTGAAATCTGTATTATAACAAAGTGTAGATATTTATGGCTCTAATAAAGCAGAGGGTGTAATGAACAGGTTGTTTCAGCGGCAGAATGCAGAGCAGAGCTTTTTGATGGAGCTCAGCGACTCAGCGTTAAGGCTGAAGAGGAAAGAGGAGGGATGCACGCTGTCGTGTGTTGATGCTCGAAAGCTTCGCTGGTGTCAGCTCAGAGTGTCTGGTTTGGGACAAGCGAGGTCAGAGGAAATAAACGATCCAATTTACAGACAAGTTCCCCTTGAAGGCGTCGCCTTCTCCTTCCTGTCCGCCCTGCGAGCACCAGCAGCTACCCTCGACAGCTCAGGCCTGACCGAGGAATCCGCAGATCCAGATGATTTGAATCCTGAATCGCTCCGTCACGTCTCTGAGGGTCTTCAAGTTGTACCAGGAGCATTTAGCCTGCATGGGGTCTTTTATTTTGAAATGTGGCTTGTTTCTGACTTCCTGTTCTCTGCTCTGAGTAGCTTGGTGTGGTTTCTGTCAAAAATAGCACCCCTGCTTATTTTGAGCAGCAGGAGTCAAGAGTGCCGCATCACTGTGCCCACGGCATTCTGGGTAACACACCTGACCTGATCTGAGAGCTCATTGGTTGTTCAGATAAGCAGTGGGTGGAGCCTCTGCAGATCTTTTATTAGTTTTTTTTAAATATTAAAAAACAAAAAACGTCATATTTCCTTTTGAGGCCACGATCGCTGCACGGCTGTTTTTGTTGGGTCGTGTGTGATTGTCCTGAACCAGATGCTCAGCAGTGCTATGGAGCATGCTCAGTTTGTGACCTGATGCCCTTCACGTCTGGTCTGTCAGCTGACCCACAAAGCTAACAGTTTGCTCTGGGGCATCTCAGCAGCAGCAGGAATCAAACCGGCGACTTCTCACTGATATTTCCAGCTTCATATTTTTAGTGTCGTGGAGCAGCTTTGCATGATTCACAGTTCAAAATAATCCTCCTGTGTCAGGGCTCAGCCCCTCAATCACCCTCTGCTTTGGCTACTGTCTCTTAAGATGCCAGCTTTCCTCTGATTGGACAGCTTGCAGAAGCATGCGGGGGGCAGATGGCTGAATAAATGTGAGTGTTTGGTTTACGGGGGGGGCACTGTAACGTGTTATGAGACTAAAGCACGCTCACGCTGACCTGGCTCCTGCTGCAGCCGAGCGCCCGGAGCCTGGCGTGAAATTCAAACTGTGGTTAAACTCGTTTGAGTCTTTAACAGCCAGCTGACCGCCTGTGGTTAGAGCTCAGGCGGGCGTATTTAAACTGATATTGTGTTTGCTGTTGTAATTTATAAATGCTCGTGATTTCAGTTGTAAATGTTTTTTAAGAAAACAAATAAAAGTGAGCAGAGTTTGCAAATACATTAAATTTACGGATTTATGATTATTTTGGTGTGATATTTCACAGCTGGACGCGGCTGCTGGATTTCGACCGTTATGAAACTTCCACGTTAGCATTTTAGCGAATCTCTCTTTGAACTGGAGCTCCGACTTCCGGAACCTCACAGCATCGTCACATGACGTTATTAAAAATAGTCAAAAGCTCAGACGTCCAGTTCAGGTGAAGCTAGCAGAGCCGCCGCCTGTCAGTCAGAGGCCACGCCCCAAATGGTAACTTTCAGCCTTAACACAATTTAAGAATAGAACAGAATAGAATTTATTTTATTTTTATTGTCATTCTGCTCCACGCCAACTGTGCAGGAATAAATAACACACAGGAGAGAAAATAAAGGCACACAATGGAGGGCAAAGAGCAAATTAATGCAGTTCATTTAATCCGCAACGGAACTCGCACATTATTCCCGACAAAATAAAAGCATAGTTGGGTTTTGAAATTTCCAGTAAAGGACAAAACTTTTCAAACAAAGATAAATGTGTTAAAATCGCGTTACATGAAGCAGATATCCATAAAAAAGTCCAGTGTATGCTCGCTCCCTGTTCATTTCCCCTGACATGGTGCTGATATAACGGTTTCATTTCAAACACTAGGATTTGTAGGCTTTATTTTGAAAGGTGTGACCGGATGTGTATGCGTGTGATTTTCTCGGACTGTACGGCGCTTGTGCTTTCTCAGCATCGCAGTGTGAGCAGGTAAATCTTTGTGGTTGAACCCCCACCGCTGAGTCCAGTATGAGGCCCGCGGGGCTGACGGGGTCCGGCCGGGCGGAGCACTGAGGAGCCGAGAGGCCTGCTGGGAGGCCCGGAGCGCCGGCAGGAGTCAGGTGCGTTACATCCAGGTTAATAATAACCCGCGCGCCGTTTGCGGGTTCCATAAAAAAAACCCGCAAACGGCGCGAGGACGGTGTAATCAGTGAAACGTGCGAACACTGTGACGTCTTTTGTCTTGGGGCAGTAAAATGTTAAAAACAGCGACCTGCGACGGCAGGTGCTGGATTCTCATCGTAATCTGCGCGGTTATCCTTCATCATGCAGAACTACATTTAAAAATCTGCAAAATTAAAGATTTTTTTTCAGCAGAACAAAAAAATCAGATGACTAACGTGAATTCCGTTTTCTTTCACTACGTGCTGCGATTCGGCTCGTTTATAAGTGGTGGTGCTTTTTTCCTGCCTCGTCCTGTTTATCAGGTTCCCTCAAACGGCCTCGGTTTGATTTTTTAGCGCAAGGTTTCGGGTTTACTGGCCTAAACCTATGCCGAATTAAAGAATGACTAATTTGGGCCCTTCAATTTTTATGAATGAAGCTTATTATTTACTTATAAATAATGAAACATAAACTAGTAATTTTCTGAATGGTACCCTGAGGAGCGTGGCAGCCAGAGCGATGCCTGCGATGTGATTTTTGCGCTTTTAGCTCCTGATAAACAAGCACGTGTTTGCTTCATGGGCAGATTTTTTTAATATCAAATGAGGTGTTGTGGCCTCGCGGGGCCGAAGCTGCGTTTGTTTTCAGTGACAGCGTGGCTGCTTCGTGCTGCTGGGCGGGGCTCCCAGGTGGCGCTGTCCACCGTGACGGTGCTGAAACCGTGCAGGGAGGACCACGTCACTGCTGTCAGGTGTGTGAGGAGCAGCGAGGATTTTTTAACCTGCTGTGATCGATCGTTTCAGGCTGACGGACCAACCATGTGGGAAAACATGCTTCTGCTACTGATCCACGCGGTGGAAGGTAAAACCATTTAGAAACCTGCAAATGTGGACGTGTCAAAAATGTCAGCATGGATTAAACGTGTCATACCCAGGACTGTTTAACTGTTGGGAAGGTTACTTTTAAAATGTATTCCACTACAGATTACAGATTACATGCCCCAAAATGTATTTTGTAACGTATTCTGAATACTTTGGATTACTTAATATATTATCATGCTGTTTACAACTACATGAATGTACTATTGCTGTGATTTATTACTGTTACTGAAGGTTACTCTCCACACCAACACCAGCTAGATGTTTAAATCTTAATATAAATGAGTAACAGTAGGTGGACATTAGGTAAGGCTGCACTTTTTGCAGCGATCTCATATAGAAACTATTCTACGCGTATATAAAACAGGTCAGCGGCTCCGAACCGTAGTAAAGGGACCTCTGGCTAATACGGTGGGTTCTGTGTCGGCTCGTAGCTGAAAACTAGCTTTACTTTGTTGTCTGGGTCAACTTTGCTAGCAGAGACAGAGAGAGGCGTTGAAAGGCTGCTCCAACAGAACTTATTGTTTCAGAGGAAAACACGAACACGGTGTACAGTCGAGTCTTAATAGCTTACTTACAACTGGGCTCGTCAGGCTCTCTTCTTGGCTGCAGTGGTTATTATTATATTTACATGCTTCCAGCTCCCGTTTCTGCTCGATGACAGCTCGTACTTTTCCTTTTTCTCCCTCCCTCGCTCACAGACACATCACGGGTCCATCCTCCCTGCAGCACGGACTACACCATCAGGCTACATGCTTTAGGGCGATGCCTGTAACACTCTGCTATTGCCTTCATATTAAAATCATTTTTTGAACAATAATATTTCTTCCCGTCATTATGCGGCAGCATGTAGAGGTGACCTGGGCCGTGAGACTGAGACACAGACATTAGAGCCTCTTAATGCGTGTTTGGTTTGGGTTTCCGTCGGCGTGGAAACCAAAAACAGAGAGGGCATCACCGAACATATGAAACAGGGAAGTACCGCCGTGTAATCCATTTATTTCAACAAAGTAACTGTATTCTAAATACCACCTTTTTAAACGGTAACTGTAACAGAATCCAGTTACTCATATTTTGTATTTTAAATACGTAACGGCGGCACATGTACTCTGTTACTCACCAACACTGTGTTTAACTTTAATTCATTTATTTAAACTGAAATTTTGAACGTGCCAGCCTGTACTCTTATTCTGGTGATGGAGGAAAACTAAAGGATCAATTATAAGTGTGCAGCAAAGACACAAAGAGAAGGGCAGCAGCTGACTTCATCTTAATCTGTGAGGGCGGAGCATCATTTATGGTGAAGCTGAGCTTCTGCCCTTTGCAGTTTAAAGCTCAGACGTCTGCAGGCTGCAGGTGTCTGCAGCGAGCGGACGCCTGCAGTTCATCAGGAAAAATGTGAAGCCGTCTCTCTTCGCATCTTATTAAACCTGTTTCTCTTGCAGCTGCAGTGGCATCTCAGTGCTGGCAGGGGGCGACCTTCTCCGAGGCCGTGGTGTCTCCCGTGGTCGAGAGCAGCGGTATTCTGCGGGTGCCCAGCGTGTCGTCCCTGCCGCAGTGCGTGGCGGCGTGCTGCGACCTGCCCGGCTACGACCTGGCGTGGCTGTTCGAGGGCCGCTGCTACGTGCTGAGCTGCCAGCAGAGGGAGAACTGCCAGCCCCGGCAGACGCCCGGCGCCGACTCGTTCCTCGCCTTCCTGCGACGCCCGTCCCCGCAGACGCTGGTGCTTCAGTCCCTGGTGAGGGGGGAGCCGTACGGCGGGCGCTGGAGGCCCCTCTCGCGCTCGTCTGAGGCGCCCGGCGACTTGGAGGCCCTGAAAGATCTCTCCCTGTTCGACACGCCACATCGAGGCTTCCCGGACCCCGGGATGCTGGATGTCGAGTACTCAGAGGACAGCCAGGAGGAGAGGGGTGGAGCCAGCCCGGAACAGGAGACCAATCAGCCACCTTTGAAAGGGGGGGGCAGCTTCAATCGATCAGAGGCTGAGGATGGTCCAGAGAGGGGGCCGACAGAGAGCAGCGCGGCCCCGGACGTGGGGGAGGAGGGTGGGGCCAAGAGACCGACGGAGGTGGCGCCACAGGAATCAGTGAGTTCAGAGCGTGAGCTCATATGATACCTGTCTCCATGGAGACCAGTCTGCAGCCTGTCATTGTTCTCCCTACAGACGCAGAGCAGCTCCACCTCTCCACCCCTGAGACCCGAGACCAGCTCAGAGCCAGGCCACACCCCCAGCAGCCCCACAGCAAACCCAGGTAAGCACCTCCGTCAGGTCGCAGCTTCACTCCAGTTCAGATAAACTTTAGCAAACGTGTCTGAAGAGCCTCAGAGGTCCTGTCCCTCTGACCAACAGTAACTTGTCCTCCACATGCAGCTCCACCCCTGCTGGTGTCTCTTGGAAACCCCGTAGAAGCGACCACAGTGAAACCCGCCACTCCAGCTGCTCCTGAACCTACCAGCAGACCCACGTCAGGTGAGTTTATGACTAAAAAATGTTTGTTTAGATCAACATTTGATCTTTTTTAATATTTTTATTGAGTTGATGTCAGCCAGAGGAGTCGCCCCCTGCTGGTCACTGTAGATACTACACGCCCCGCTCTGGTTTAACGTGAACTTACTGCCCAGGAGAAACTTTGTGGTGGGTGGAGGTGACTCATTTTAATAAGTGGGTGGTGTTCACCTGAGACAGTGTGAAGGTCAAAGTTCAGTTTAGAGACAAACAGGTGACCTCAGAGAGACCAGGTGAGGAAGCAGGTAAATGAAAGGAAGAATTTCACCTTCATTTCTCGCACAGACGCTGTGAAGCTGCTTCAGTCTGCAGCCGGAACTCCACCTTCCACCACCCACCTGACTGTGACCTCTGACCTTACTACCCCAACCTTGTCAGCAGCCAGCTTTAACGCTACGACGGCGACTGAGTCAGCAGGTAAGCTCAACGGGTTTAATGCTTTCTGTGGCTTCACGCCGACTTCACGCCGTCTCTTTAAACCTCCTCTCACTTTTCCAGCTTCAGCGTCACAGGTGGGAGGGTCAAACCGCGGTCCGGTGGCCGTCGTGGGCCCCGACAGGAGCCTGTCTCTCCCGGTGAGCCGCTTGCTGCTCAACGGCAGCGGCAGCAGTGACGACAGCGGCATCGTCAGCTACCGCTGGGAGGCGGTCAGGTAAGTCTGGAGCCTCTTTTCGTGTTTCTGTGACTGAAAGATCAAATTTGTTCGGTCGGGTTTCGTGTTTTCCAGCGGGCCTCCCGGGCTGAGGCTGGACGACGCCGATCAGCCCGTCGCCACGGCCTCAGGGGTTCGGGCGGGGCGCTACACCTTCAGACTGACCGTCGCTGACCAGGAGGGGGCGACAGACAGCGCCTCGCTGACCGTCAAAGTCCCAGAAGGTGAGCGACTCGGTGTTATTCATGGAAGGCGGAGCTCTTCCTGTCAGACTCGTTTAAATCAAACGCGCTGATCTAAGGTCGTCTGCTTCCTCCAAACTCCAGCCAGTAGCTTTCTTCCGGTCGCCCACGCCAGCGGCAGCCACTCGCTCACTCTGCCCAACAACTCTCTGGTCCTCAGAGGTTCGGTGACCAACGCCGATCAGACCGCGGTCCACTTCCTGTGGATCCGAGACAGCCAGAGTCCTGCTGCCGGGGTGAGTTCTGACCGGCGCCGTGACGGTTTACGTAAGAATGAGTGTGACGCTTCAAATCAGTGACGGCTGATCGACCTCACGCTGTGTGTGTGATGGAGTGACCTTTGACCTTTGCTTGTTCCAGGACGTACTGTACGGCTCGGACACTCAGCCCTCGCTCTACCTCGCCAACCTGGTCGAAGGCACCTACCTGTTCCAGCTGAAGGTGACCAACGCGCAGGGGCGCTCCGGCTCCGCCACGGCCACTGTGGAGGTGCGACCAGGTGAGGCTGGAAGCTCGCCGTTCGTCCCGTTTTGTGTTACGCGGGCTTGTGCCGACATGGATGTGTTGTCCCACGTGTCTGCAGAGCCCGGCGGTGGCGAGCAGGTGGAGCTGGAGATGCTGGTGTCGGTGTCTCAGGTGAGCGTGGCTCAGAGAGACACGGTGGTCCGACAGCTCGCCGCTCTGATCCACGTCCTTGACAGCGACCTCCACGTGCGAGCGCTGCAGGGACACTCCCACATCAGGTACCTGCACGCACCGCAGCATTGCCACTTCACGTGCCGGCTCGCCATAACCTGTGATTCTCTGCTTGCAGCACCGTGTTGCGCTTCTCCGTGCACGGCACCTCGGGGCCCCTCTCTGCCTCCCGATTGGTCGGCGTGCTGCGCAGCCAGCTGCTCTTCGAGAAAAGCGACTACCTGCTGTTCAGAGTCCTGAGGGTGGACACCGTCTGTGAGTCCAGCCGGGGCGCGCCTCACCTGTGACACCTGAAAGGGGCGGGGCATTTGTCTGGGTTTAACACGCCGTTTCTCCCTCAGTGTGTCTGCTCAGCTGTTCGGGGCGTGGTCAGTGCGATCCAATCACCAAGCAGTGTGCCTGCGACCCCTTCTGGACCGAGAACCTGATTCGTCGTTACCTTGGCGACGGAGAGAGCAACTGCGGTAAAGTGTGATTTATGGTCGTCAGTCACGGCAGCGAGTCTCAAACGTTTACATCCTCACATGACAGAAAACTTTGTTTACATTACAAACTCGTTCACAGTGAATCCTTCAGTCTTTAACTTTTGTAACAAAAATGTAACAAAAATGTAACAAAAATGTAACGTTCATCCCTCGACTGCTTCATTCGTCTGCAGCAACAAGTTGAACAGGATGTGAAACAAACATGGAAACAAAGTTCAGTCTTAAAGTCCAGAAACTTGTGAACGGAGATGAAACATCATTTAGTGAGAGTTTAATACTTTTCTGTCTTACTGGCTGCAGAGCTGTGGCGGGGCGTGGCCTGAGCAGCATCCCCAATCGCGCCTCGCTGGCTTAAAACAGAAAGAACTGGGTCCTGTTGTTGTTGTAGCCGAAACGCTGCAGCTGCGTGTAAGTCGACAGCCGCACAGCGGTGCTGAAACCCGGGACTGGGGCGTGACAGACCCGCCCACGTGTTCGCACTTTTCACGACACGGCTGTCGACTTACACGCAGCTGCAGCTTTGCAGCAGATGCGCATATTATTAATGTAACTGCAGCGAATTTGTTTGTTCCGCTGTGAAAGTGATTCTGATGCGTGCGCCACACCGTGTTAGTGTCGTCACTGATTCATCACCTTTATTTATAAAACACTTTAAATCACAGCTGAGTGCTGTACACTGGAACTACATAATAAAATAAGAAACAGCAGCGGCGTGATCAGAGAAGGAAACAGATTTGATGGTAAACGGGTCTCTGAGGTCACGGAGGGAGAGAGAGCTCTTTTTATTCAAACTAACATTGATTTGATTAAAGCCTCCAAACGAGCAGTGAAGCCTGTGCGCGCCTGTAAACGCGCCTGTAAACGCGCCTGTAAACGCGCCTGTAAACGCGCCTGTAAACGCGCCTGTAAACGCACCTGTACGCATCACAGCAAACATTCAGGTGACGTTCCACACGTTGTGCTCCTCTGACAGAGTGGAGGGTCCTGTACGTCATCCTGACCAGCTTCGTGCTCGTCGTGCTCATCCTGTCGCTCGGCTGGACGTTCATGTGCTGCTGTAAGAGGTGAGGACGCCGCTGCAGGTGATAGACTGATCCCAGGTGTGTCTCTGTGTGTGAACTGGTCTCTGCTGCTTCCAGGAGACGACAGACCAAAGCGAGGAAGAAAACCAAATACACCATCTTGGACAACATGGACGAGCAGGAGAGGGTGGAGCTCCGCCCCAAATTCAGTGAGTCACATTGCCATAATCCGGGTCGGTCTGCGGCGGCGTTCTTGTTGGTTCCTGAAGTCGTTTCACTGCGGCTCAGTTAGTCGTCACCTTGGAGGCGGTCCTGCGGGGTCGCTGATTCACTCTGCAGCTGTCACGTGACCAGGGTGTGGCTCACCGCTGTTGTCCTTTCCCAGGTGATCCATGCGTTCTCCCACCTTGGGTCATGTGACTGAGTGCAGCGACCCCCGGGACCTCAGGTAAGAGCGGAGTCGTCTTCATGAACCAAAACGAAGCCGCTTCCTGACTGTTCCTACGTTCCTGGGAACGTCCCGCTGTTCTTTAGAGCAGACGTTTCCCCGGAGCGGCGGGAGGCCGTCCTCCATCTTTATTCAATAACTGAGACTTGACCCCCGCTGACCTTTCCCCTGTGCAGGTATCAAGCACCGCAGCACGGAGCACAACTCCAGCCTCATGATGTCCGAGTCGGAGCTGGACAGCGACCAGGACACCATCTTCAGCCGCGACCGGCCGGTCCGCAGCAGGAACCGCATCAGCACCACAGCCGCCCGCAACGGCGACGCCTTCGGATGACGGGGCGGCCGACCTCTCGCAGACGCAGGATGGTGCATTCTGGGACGTGTATGAGGGACCACATTACCCAGAATTCCAGAGAATGCTAACATGTCCCATTTCAAAGGACGCGAGGAACTCGAGACCTGGAGGACGGACGCGTGTCTGCTCGGACAGATAAGAGCGAGAGGGCGGGGCACGTCAGGCATCGCATCACACCACCGCCATGTGCCCGATTCACAGCTGTGAGCTCGTTAGCTAACAGAGCGCTCACCAGGAAACACGGCAGAGTCAGCTGACGACGGCGTCCGATCCCAGCGACGGGAAAGAAGCCCGGGTCACAGACGCCGTCCGCCAGGTTAAACTTCATCAACGTTTGTTGGCTAACGAGAAGCAGCGTGTGAATCAGAGACGAAGGACGTGACCTCCGACATGAAACACCAACACAGCTCGAAGTTACACAAACTCGTCTTTAATGTGGTCAGAATACAAAATGCACACGTGAACTTTGACCCCATCAGCTACAGTTACAGAGACAAACATCCAGGTATTAAACTGCTACGAGAACGTTTCACATGTAGACGAGCCGACAGGTTTGCACCCGTTCATGTTTTCATGGCTCGACGCGGCGCCCGGCTGTCGCTCTGTCGGCGCGTCGCTCGTCACGTGCACAATTTCTTTAGGAATGAATCAAGTTTCACGATTCAGGAGGATTCGTGCTGGAAGCTTTATGGACGCTCGCTGAAGAAAATAATGTTTAAAACAAGTTTCATCACATTTATTCATTTTCAATGGTTTGTTAGCCCCTCCCCTTCAGTTTACAATCCCTTAACACTGATAGCAAAACCAGCCAATCACAGCAGACAGGGCAGATAAACAGACTGAGTAGCGCCTCCTACTGGTGTGAGTTTAGGCAGTTTAATTTAAGTTCAAGTTATTAATTTAGTTATTATTATTAGTTTAGTTATTATTTAAGTTCAAGTAATTTAAGTTAATTTAAGTTCAATTTAGGCGGTTCAGATAAGTTTAAACGCCCGTGTGGCGAGCGACTGACCAACCTTTATGGTTCGTGTGCTGCAGGGAGGCCGGCGCTCTGACGGCGAGGCTGAATTACTTCGTAATGGTGAACTTTTGTGCTTTTCACGTAACTTTGTTTCGTGTTTAGTTTGGTGGGCGGGACCATCGTGTAATATGACAAGCATAAGCAGCCAATCAGAAGCGAGGAGCGACAGCTGATTCACAGTCCTGGTTGGACGTTTTTTAACCTGCATGAATTCAAACTTTATTGAAGGAGTTATCACGTGTTAATAAAAGAATCCGACGCCTCCACTGAGTCGCAGCTTTCGTCCCGCCTCCTCTTCCTCCTCTTCCTCCTCACGGTTTGAGGCCTCCAAAGCACACGTACTTCACTTCCAGGTACTCGTCGACGCCGTACTTGGAGCCCTCGCGGCCCAAGCCGGATTCCTTCACCCCACCAAACGCGGCCTCTGCCGTGGACACCAGCCCCTCATTGACGCCGACCATCCCCACCTCCAACGCCTCCGCCACCCGCCAGATCTGACTCACATCCTGTGAGTAGAAGTAACCTGAGAACAAAGGAGGAGGTTAGAACGACGAGGCACCGCCACGTGAACCTTTCTTCTCCAGGGTCAGACGTTAAAGTCGGCCACGCTGGAATCGAGACGAGACGTCGCTAAACTGATTTCCTGTCACACTTCCTGGTTTGTCCATACGGGGCGGGGAAAAAGCATAATGAGGCTAATTCACAGCTCTGAGTGCTCAGAAACCGACACGTCTGTGACGATGCACGATCAGCGATCTGCAGTCTAGGAACCAATCGGCTGCATGCACGCAGGTGCACTCACCTGCCAGCCCGACGCTGGTCGCGTTAGCAATAGCCAGAGCCTCCTCCTCCGTGTTAAACCTGCAGATCAGACACAGGCGAGCTCAGACGGCGTCACAATAAACGAGAATCTGCGTCTAGCCGGGATTAACCCCGCCTCGATCATCTGTGTGGACTCGCCTGATGACGGGCACGAGCGGCCCAAAGGTTTCCTCCTTCGTGCACAGCATGTCGGCGGTGACGTCGGCCAGCAGAGTCGGCTCCATGAAGGAGCCATCGAGGCGCTTCCCGCCTTTTACCACCTTCGCCCCGCGGGACACGGCGTCCGAAATCTGATGTAGCACCTGGGGGGCAGAGACGGCGTTCAGCGGCGTGCTGGTGCGGTCTTTAAACAAACAGTCATTTATCGTCGGCAGTAATGTGTCATGTAATTAATATATCCTTAGTTTCTTATTATATTGTTTTATGTATTTTAATAATGAAGGTTTGTAGACGAGGCCACAGACTGAAACAGGAAGTGTGGAGCTGCACAGCAGGTTAATAAAACAGGAAGTCCGACAGAAAAGAGAAACTATGAGCAACGTTTGTATTGAAGCTGTGACGTGTAAAGTACCAGAATAACACCTGTATGAGACACAGGTGTTATTCTAATGTTAGATCCTGTAACTGGCGTCTGGGCTGTGCAGCTCTCTGATTGGATAAAATAAATAAATGTTGTAACACTGAGTCGTTTCCTCTGTTCTGTCACGGGGACGAAAGAATCGGTGTTTACCTTCTCTGCGGCGCGGGCGTTGATGAGCGGCCCCTGCGTGGTGTCGGGCTCCGAGCCGTGACCCAGACGCAGCTCGGCATCCATCGCTCGCCCCAACTTTTCCACGAAGCGGTCGTAGACGGCGCTCTGGACCAGAAACCGGTTCGAGCACACGCACGTCTGCAGGAAGAAGAAGCGTTAGTGTGCACAATGGTGGCGTTCAGCAGGTCAGCAGGAGATGCCCTCACCTGGCCTGAGTTCCTGAACTTGGATGCCATGGCTCCGCCCACCGCTTTGTCAAGGTCTGCGCTGTCAAACACAATGAAGGGGGCGTGGCCACCCAGTTCCATAGATGCCTTCTTCACGGTGTCAGCGGCCATTTTCAGCAACACCTGCAACCGAAGTTTTATTTTAAAGAAGAGTTTCTGCTTTTTATGTGGATCTTACCCGCAGCCAGCAGGCGGCGCTGCAGGCGGCGCTGCAGGCGGCGCTGCACTCTGACCTTCCCGGTTGCCGTGGATCCAGTGAAGGAGATTTTCGCCACCAGAGGGTCGGTGCAGAGGACCTGCCCGACCGAGGGCGTCGACTCTCTGGAGCACGGAACCACATTGACCACGCCTGCCGGGATGCCCGCCTGCTCCGCCAGCTGAGGGGGAAAAAAAAACACAGGAAGTGACTCAACAATGTGTGTCCCACGAGGAAACAAAGTGCCGACCCCTATCCAGATGTTTGACGTACTCACCTCTGCCAGAGCGAGAGCCGACAGCGGCGTGTCCTCAGCTGGTTTAACCACCACCGTGCAGCCGGCAGCCAGCGCGGCGCCGACCTTCCTGGTGATCATGGCGCTGGGGAAGTTCCACTGGAAACGACCAAAAGCAAATCCTTTGCAGGACGTCATGTGACGCATTCATTAGGGGTTATCGATTAAACTCGATTCTAGCTTGGACAACGGGATATCAATTCATTAACGAGCAGCTCACCGGTGTGATGATGGAGGCCACGCCCACCGGCTGCTTCAGGAGGAGGAGCTTTCTGTCTTTGACTGGAGATGGCACGATGTCACCGTAAACTCGCCGCGCCTCCTCAGAAAACCACTCGAGGAAGGAGGCGGAGTACGAGATCTCCCCGAGAGACTCGCGCATCGGTTTACCCTGCAACACACGCGCACACACGCACGCACGCAGACGCACGCAGACGCAGAGACACGCACGCACACGCAGAGACACGCACGCACAGACACGCACGCACACGCAGAGACACGCACGCACACGCAGAGACACGCACGCACAGACACGCACGCACACGCAGAGACACGCACGCACAGACACGCACGCACATGCAGAGACACGCACGCACACGCAGAGACACGCACGCACATGCAGAGACACGCACGCAGACGCAGAGACACGCACGCACACGCAGAGACACGCACGCACAGACACGCACGCACACGCAGAGACACGCACGCACACGCAGAGACACGCACGCAGAGAGACGCACGCACACGCACAGACACGCACGCACAGACACGCACGCACATGCAGAGACACGCACGCAGAGACACGCACGCAGAGAGACGCACGCACACGCAGAGGCACGCAGAGACACACACGCACGCACACGCAGAGACGCGCAGCAGGATGAAGATGAGTGTTTGTTACAATAAACTTTTACAAAAACTTCTTGAGGTTTTCTCATTTTGTAAAACAAACATTTTAAAGTATTTATTTGAAAAGTACTGCAGTACAAGTACTCACTGGTTGCTGACGTGTACTGCATGTTCAGGTGTCATACTCACACATTCAAACGTGATCAGCTGGGCGAGCTCATCTTTGTGCAGCGTCATCAGCTCGAACCATTTCCTTAGCAGGACGCTCCTCTCCTGCAGGACGACCAATCAGAGCACAGCACGGGTCACCTGCACGCCTCCATCGTCACATTTAACCGTTCGCACCTGTTCCCGCCAACATGCTTCACTCACATTGATGGAGACTCGGAGAGAGAACTTTAGTTTCATCAGCCATACACAAACAATTCTCACATTTACAAAAATCTATAAACTTCAGAGAAAATACTGTGAAACAGTTTAACGTGAAGGACCAGAGGACACATCCGGTCCTGAGTTTAACTGCATCAAACACCTGCTGTCCACCAAACCGTTCAAACACGTCGTACTTGTAGCGTGTGCTGTTAGCGGGAAACTGCGTCTCCTTACTGCAGCCTTTGTTTTGTGACTGTTTCAGGGACGCTGCTCATCTCGGCTCACATGTCTGCGAATCTTCACCTTTGATCACTTTATTCTGGTTTGCGCACATCCGCTCCGAGTGGCGCAGCAGCAGGAAGACACTTGTTAAAGTTTGGGTTCAGTCTAAAAACGGATTTCTGTGAATTATGAGTTAACCGAATAAACATTTAATGTTTACGGAAGCTGTTTGACGCCATACTCAGTCAATATTTATCATTTAAGGTAAATTTATAGTTTTAGTGGAGTACGGAGGGCGGAGAAGGCCATGAAAGAAAGTTTTGGATTTGTGTGAAAATCCCTGAATCAGGTGGTTTCTGTGTTAGCCGTAATAAAGTCTGACGTGTGTGTATAACATCACTGAGATAAACTCCGTCAGTCAATATCAATCATGTGCGTAAGAGTTCCAGGCTTTGAGTTGACTACGGAGGGCAGGAAGTCCAATTTAAAGAGTGAAACCTGCACATATCGTAGTATCCGGTGAATTTTATGACATCCGAATAAATGTCTGGCTTCTGTCAGTCGGGAAGATGCCAGCGTTGGGTTGTTTCGTTTAATTTTCAGGGCGGAAATGGGAGATTAATTTTAATAGTCGGTTTTTAAAGTGGAGTTCTGTGAGAGCGAGCCTACCTTGGCCGTGTACTGCTTCCAGGAGTGAAACGCTTTGTACGCAGCGTCCACCGCCTGCTTGGCCTCCGCGGGGCCGCAGTCCGACACCCGGGCTATCTCCTGTCCGGTGGCCGGATCTAGGACGGGGAACACCGAGGCAGCGGAGATCCAGCGGCCGTCCACGTAGCCCTGCGTCCGGAGGAGCGGAGCGGAGACATCCAGGCTGTAGCTTCTGTGCATGGCGGCGGGCAGGCCGGGGAGGAGCTGCCGGAGGAAGCAGCGGGTCTTCAGCACGCAGACAGCAGCGGACATACCGGGGGGTGTGCAGCCGGGGAGCCGGACTCGGTGCTGGATGTTTGATCCGTTCGTTCGCGCAGGTCCGCAGCTGGAGCCTCGTGCGGCTTTCCGTCGGTTTCAACCGGCGCGACAGTCACGTGACTCCGTTCAAACGCAGCGAGCCTTCCGCCCGGAGCGCCCTGTCTCTGCCGGGGACAAGTTTGTTTTTAGAGGCGGGAGAAACACACATACCCACACCAGTACCATCATCATCATCATCATCATCGTAACATGATCAGAAGAACAGAATGAAGGTGAAAAAGAGTGAAGCTCAGTGATGTTACCAGCAGCTCTGAGGTTCTGCTGATGATATTCTCTCTCCAGCCTCCATCAGCATCTCCCACAGTGCTCTAATGAAGCCGAGTCTGAGAGAGGAGTCTCATCCACACTCCGAACCCACGGTGAAGGTGTGCAGGTGTGTCAGGGACCTGTAGGAGGACAGGAAGGTCTCCTCCCAGTCCAGATACACCTGCGCCCTGCAGCTGTAGGAACTGGGATGCTGATGCTTTTGATCACGTGATGTTGTAGGTCCCGGTGTTGTGCCAAAGTAGTTACCCCCGTCAAAATTGTTTCCCATTCACGGGAGCGCGCAAAGTAGGAGGAGCCACTTGCCCTACGTGTCACTGATGTGCAGTCGACGCAATAAAGAGTAAAAGCTGGAGAACAGCAGACTCGATGAATTTAATATTAGCTTCGTGACGTGTAATGCGCCTTAAACTGTGCACTGAAATAAGCTGCTGGAAAAAGACTGATACGATAAAACTGTAAAACCAGACGCGATCATGGAAACACGTCGCTCTGCAGTGAATTTACGCTCTGTTTACACTTTGTAGCGAAGCGATCACGAAAGAGTTTGTTTGCAAAATAAGTCACAGTAAAACTAATAAGTGCAGAAACTTTGGAGACGATTTCTTCTTCACAGCAAAAGTTATGGAGGATACAGATGTTATCAGGCTGTGTGGCATCGGCTGCCAAAATGTGCCCCCCCCCCATCAATAATGCACCTTGGCGTTGCTATCACGAAAGAGTTTATTTGCAAAATAAGTCAGAGTATAACTACAGAAACTTTGGAGACCATTTGCTTTTTTTAGACTTAATTTAACATCCATATGTGTAGATGTGTGTTCTCAACAATCTGCCATAAGAACAGCTGCTGTGGACCTTCAGTGTCAACGATGTACAAGCGACACAAATAAACATCTTCTGGGCTTTTCACGCAGAGCTGGTGGAACCACGCAAACATCTCTCACTGAATCTGTAAGAAAATAAATAATTACAAACCCCAATGTTAAAATTTCATTTATGGGAATTGATCGTAACAGTTAGCAGTCATGATGTCATTACCCGTTTGTTGTTTCATGCTCTTCTTCCCGCAGAAATCACAGATGTTTGTCAAGTCATCTGTTTTAAACAGTGAATAGCACATAGAGTATTGAATGAAGTAATAAGTGCAGTAGCATACTCTATGTGCTATTCACTGTTTAAAACAGATGACTTGACAAACATCTGTGATTACCAAGCCATCGTGATGAAAATATTCATGATGTCTGAACACTGAATGGTGGAAAATGAGTCACCTGTCTCTAGGAGGAGAGTGGTGGCAATTTGCAGCCTGTGTGTGTTTGTAGACGGAAAGTCTGTTGACTCTTTTCAGCAAACTGAAACAGATTCTAAGATGGCTAAATATGAGATCGTAAATGTTATTTATAGTAATTTGTTTTCTATGAATCAATTTCTTTCTTTTATTATGTAATTATCTTATATTCCTTTTCCTGTCATTAACATTTATCACAACACAACATTTCCAATATTCTCGTATATATGTATGTATTACGGTTGCACAGACTGCAACTCACAAATAACTGCACTAACTACTATGCCAAACTACAACTTGGTCTATGGCAGGGGTGTCCAAACTCCGGCCCGCGAGCCAACTGCGGCCCGCGATCCATTTTTAATTGGCCCGCAAGTAATTTTATAAATAGAATAGAATATGGCTGCACTTCAACTTTTGCTTGAGTGTATTGCACTTCTTAGTTTTAACACCAGGGGGAGCTGCTGTCGATCGAGGCAGTTGCTCCACCAAAAAGGACAATCACAGAAGAAATTTACCCCAAGTTAGTTACTAAACATGGCAGAGCCAAAGAAGCGAAAGGTAGAAAGTGAATGCAGAAAATTTCAGACATGGTGGGAGAGTGAATATTTCTTCAATGACTTCAAGGGGAGGTGTGTCTGTTTGATCTGCACTGAAATTATGGCAGTTATGAAAGAGTATAATGTACGACGTCATTATGAAACCAAACATCAGGCCTCCTACACTGGTGCTGAGCCAGAGCAGAAATTAAAGCAAAGGGTAGCTCTCCTGCAGGGTCAGCAACAGTAATTTTTTCGTGCTCAAAAGGTCCAGGAAAAGGCTCCAATAGCAGCTATGAGGTCGCCCAACTCATCGCAAGACATGGCGAGCCTTTTTCAGATGGACACCTCATAAAACACGGCCTCGTTAAAGTCACCCAAATAATGTGCCCGTCAACAGCGTCAGCATGTCCAGAAATCCAGTTGTTGAAGACTCGTCAGCCAACATTAAACTGCAACTGTCTGATAAAGCTGTGCTTTTGATGTTTACTCCATCGCATGCGATGAGAGCACTGACGCCACAGACGCCACACAGCTGCTATTTTTTTGCGGGGAGTGGACGAGAGCACGTGTCCACAGTACCCGTGTGTTAATGTGCAGGTACACATGCTTCAAATACCAATAATGCGCATCAATTCTGTCACTACCCTGCTTTTGCACACCACTTTCTTATCTGCGCTTTTCTTGTTAACACACAGAGTACACACCGCTGTGCACAGCGCACGCACACGCAAAGTCAGCTGATCTCATCTGATGCAGATTTGCTCCTTGATCAAGTGACATTTGATTTTTGGCACGAGTGGCGTCGGATCAGCACCGCAGCTGGATGTCCCGATTTACATACCCAGCGCAGCTGATACTCACCAGAATAATTTACTAAAATGATGCCCTCCTGTTATTAAGTCCAGGTCAGTCTGTTAATGTTGATAACGGTTTCAAACGGACGTTAATAGGTGTGTTGCTGAGCCCAATAACTTAATTAACCCTCATAATGTCCTCCCGATTTTCATACACCTGGGGTGATCAGGGGTCAAAAATGTCCCCACTTCATTTGAGTGTTTTTTAAAGTATAAAGTATAAATTGTCAATCAATTCAGTGTTACATCTTAGTTTTACTTAAGACCAACACATTAACACAAAATTTACCCAACATTTTACATTTTAGGGCCACCACACCTTGTTTACAAAAAATACACCCTGTTTTTAAGCGAAAATAAAACAAGAAAATTAAATATTTAATTGTTTAGATAATTTTGACTATCTGACTAACTACAGAGTGCTATATGTTGAACTTCAGTGAGAATTTTTTTTTTGAACCATTTAAATTTTTTAAATGGCAGCACATAATCACACCTGGGGTGCTCAGGGGTCAAAAATGTCCCCACTTCATTTGACTGTTTTTTAAAATATAAAGTATAAATTGTCAATCAATTCAGTGTTACACCTTAGTTTTACTTAAGACCAACACACTAACACATAATTTACCCAACATTTTACATTTTAGGGCCACCACACCTTGTTTACATAAAGTACACTGTGTTTTTAAGTGGAAATAAAACAAGAAAATAAAATATTTAATTGTTTAGCTAATTTTGACTATTTGTCTAACTAAAGAATGCTGTATGTTGAACTTTAGTGAGAAAGTTTTTTTTCAAGCGTTTATAAATTTTAAATGGCAGCACATAATCACACCTGTGGTCCTCAGGGGTCAAAAATGTCCCCACTTCATTTGACTGTTTTTTCAAGTATAAAGTATAAATTGTCAATCAAGTCAGTGTTACACCTTAGTTTTACTTAAGACCAACACATTAACACAAAATTTACCCAATATTTTACATTTTAGGGCCACCACACCTTGTTTATAAAAAATACACCCTGTTTTTAAGCGAAAATAAAACAGGAAAATTAAATATTTAATTGTTTCTATAATTTTGACTATCTGACTAACTACAGAGTGCTGTATGTTGAACTTCAGTGAGAATTTTTTTTTTGAACCATTTAAATTTTTTAAATGGCAGCACATAATCACACCTGTGGTCCTCAGGGGTCAAAAATGTCCCCACTTCATTTGACTGTTTTTTCAAGTATAAAGTATAAATTGTCAATCAATTCAGTGTTACATCTTAGTTTTACTTAAGACCAACACATTAACACATAATTTACCCAACATTTTACATTTTAGGGCCACCACACCTTGTTTATAAAAAATACACTGTGTTTTTGAGCAAAAACAAATTGAGAAAATAAAATATTTAATTGTTTAGATAATTTTGACTATCTGACTAACTACAGAGTGCTGTATGTTGAACTTTAGTGAGAAAGTTTTTTTTGAAGCATTTATAAATTTTATATGGCAGCACATAATCACACCTGTGGTCCTCAGGGGTCAAAAATGTCCCCATCTGGTTTGATTGATACTTAATTAATATGAAGTCGATTTTTCCCCCACTTTTAATTAAAACTTAATTCAAACATTTTTAAACATTTTTTTTATTCCATTTCAAATTTAAGTCTGATAAAAACCTCATAAAAAGGAATTTTTTCTTTGTTTTCGGGTAAAAAATAAATTAAATCATCAGTTATCGTGATTATCGTTTCACAACCAGAGTCGGTTGCTTTAACAGATGATCACAGACGGCTTTATGTCAAAGTTAATTTAGGAAGCTGTTTTTAAACTACTTCAAGTTTTTTTACTGGCAGCAAATAATCACATCTGTTGTCCTCTGGGCTCAAAAATGACCCCGTTTGCTTTGACTGTTTATAAAGCAAGAAGTATAAAATATCATCATCTCTGTGTTTCAGGGTTATTCAACTTTATTCCAACTCGTTACCTGACAGTTTTCTATATTTTGGCATGGTGGGAACACCAGGGCATGGGGTCTGAGTAAAGGCAAACTTTCACGAGGACAAAGACGTGTCCATATTTGACACAAGCACGTTTGAGCACGTTTGTGTCATGAACGATGATCATCTATTGTGTCTTTATCAAGAAATTATATCCTTTTTGTGCTTCTATAATTAATCTTGTGTCACCTTTAAAACTTCTCTACCAGACTCAGGATGTCATAAACTGGCCGTAGCGACTCTACTGGATGCACGGCAGTAAGAATCAACACACCCACATACGCCTACAGCTGCATTCGATCCATTTTTCTTCCTCTCTCGTTGTCCCTCCTTTTTTGTCATTGAGTTGGCTGCAGAGCAGCTCATCTGCTGATTGGATGGTTGTTGGTTCAATCTCTGTGTGCTCTAGTCTGGAGTTCTTACCAAGGTGTCCTTGGGCAAGTTACTGAACCCCAACTTGGTCTCTGATGCATCCATTGGCATGTAAACATTCAAAGGCAGAATACAAGCAGAATACACTGTGTGTAATGCTTTCAGTACTCGAGTAGAAAAGCAACTGAAGGAGTATGGGACCTGGCACATGTGCTTGGACTGTGGTAGATCGTCTTTCTCTGAGGCACATGAGAGACTCATGCATCATCTGACACTGGGAAGGATAGAAGACCAGATCAATGTTTCCTCACATTACTGCAAATACTTCTCTGTCTCAGCTGACTCCTCTTTCCTGCTTGATTCTTTGTCTTCATCATAATTGAAATGAAAGATGTGTAGTCCTCTGACACATCTTCTATTTCAGTTTCACATTCTGAAAATTCAAGAAACTTCAAGAAGCCCAGTCACTTTCTTTCCAAGCTTCTCAGACTACCATGTCCTGGAGGCCTGAGAACCTACTTGAACATAGTTCAGATTCTGGTGGGTGATGTGCTTTTTCAGAGAAAGGGTAACATGTGCTCTAAATATTAGCTATATTTTCATTATCTTCTAACCCTGGATCTTCCTGAACATTGATTCTTCCTCCTCATTATACTAGAGGACAATATGTGCTTTGTCCTGCTGGTCATTGCTTTGCACAACATGGTAAAAAAACGGAAGAAAAAAAAATTTAAGACGGACTTTTGCAAGATCTCGCAAAACAAACTCGGGATCTCGCAAAACAAACTCGGGATCTCGCAAAACAAATTCGGGATCTCGCAAAAGTTTTGCGAGATCTCGCAAAAGTTTTAGCCGCATTCTTCCCATTAGCTCGAAGCTAACGGGAGGTCGAGACCTACTACAGCCGGGAGGAAAAACTTTTGCGAGATCCCGAGTTTGTTTTGCGAGATCTCGCAAAAGTTTTGCAAGATCTCGCAAAAGTTTTGCGAGATCCCGAGTTTGTTTTGCGAGATCTCGCAAAAGTTTTGCGAGATCCCAAGTTTGTTTTGCGAGATCCCGAGTTAGTTTTGCGAGATCTCGCAAAACTTTTGCGAGATCCCGAGTTAGTTTTGCGAGATCTTGCAAAACTTTTGCGAGATCTCGCAAAAGTCCGTCTTAATTTTTTTTTCTCCCATGTCCCCTGCGGGGCTCCGTACAATACGAAGCACTTTGATGCGACTGTTGTTGTGATTCGGTGCTGTGTAAATAAACTTTCATTGAGTATAGAGCACCTGCCTCCTCATTGTGCTGCCTGTTGTTGTTGTTGTTGTGGTTGTTATGACCTTTGCTTGACCCCACACATCAGTGATCCAAGATCAAAGATGTTTGAAAGCAGTATATTGTGAAAATACGGCTCTTTGCAGCACTTTGTACTTTGGGGTCATTTTTGACCCCTGAGGACAGCAGGTGTTATAAAATCCAATAAAAACCCCATAAATAAATCAAATTACTTAAAACTTATTCCAATCACGCATAGTATAGTAATGAATAACTTCTGTTATTTTCAGACCATTTAATGAATAAAAAACACATTTTTGATAGCAAAAGATTTCTTTAGAGGACAAAAATGACCCATGGACAGCACAAGGGTTAACAAACTTGAAATGTGCCCGTCCCATTTTCCCCTTCATTGTTTTTTCTCTGTGCTGTAAATCTTCTGTCTAAGAAGAAATCTGAGGCTGCTGTTCTGAGAATGAGCTACCAAAGCTTTTTCTGAATAAATCAATAAAGATCCATTTATGGAAAGCTGTGATGAAGGCAGTTTTGTCTTTAATTATATTCAACAATATAATATATTCAACCACTTTTAAGTGATTTTTCTAACTTTAATACACTAAAGTTAAGGTTATATACCTCATTTCTAGTAAGTGACCCCTCCTATATTTTTATGTATGTGGCCCTCAGTGAAAAAGGTTTGGACACCCCTGGTCTATGGCATCGATTAGTGCACAAATATACAAAAACCATCAAGTTCCAGTCAAAATACATCCAAATCATTCAAGCTGCGCTCAACAGAAAGTTCTGCCTCACGCTCACCTTTCTGCTCATCGACATCAGGTGCTGTGACCAGGTGAGTGCAACCACATTTATCATCTACCACACCCATGAGACGCCCCACACCCGTGCACCAACACAGTGAGTCCATTTAAACCACTTAGTCAAAAAAGGAACAACTCATATGGCTCCTACACCTACTGAACATTATTCTCCCCGTGTGATATTTTCTAATGTAAAAATCATACAGACATCAGGTCCTCAAATAAACATTGAAACATGGGGAGACTTCTCTTTAACAACAATATCAGAAGAACACAAACATTTAAACCTGTTGCTGCTAGTTTTTAATTGTGAGCACCAATTTTTTTTATTTTTTTGATTGACATCATACTTGTAATTGTCATAATAAACACAAAAATAACAACAACGAGTTTAATAAAGGGTCAAAATAAATTTGAACAGTTATCCTTACCTTGTTGATTCCAAACACCTGGTTTAGTTTCTCCGAGTGGATCAAGACACAGCGACTTCTGTTCTTGTGGGTAAATGACCGACGGTAACATTATGTGGAGAATTACATGTTGTAACAGTTGCTATTGTAATGCAGTGTATCGCCACACGGCGGCGCCTCCTGTCTCATGACTGGTGTGTCGCCCCCTTTTTGTTCTTCTTCGCACTCCTCCTGTAATGGATGCTCCCCTGTGTACGCGGACTAGTGTGCTCTTTAGTAATGTGTGGTAGAGGCAGCACTTTTATTTTTGATACTGTAAATAAATGAGAACTTTTTGGAAAGTCAGAAGCTGCTGCTCATTCGCTATCCACTTGCACACCTCCGCGGCTGGCTTCATCTCCACCGCACGTTATAATGTAATAATTCAAGACTTAAGATTATTTGCATGCCAAGCATTTGTCTATAAAACTGATTTGATGAATATTGTAAATGCAATTATTTTTTTTACCACTAATGTCCAGTGATGATGTTCATTTACAGTTCCCAGAATGACTTCATGCTCATGGGTTTGATCTTCAATTGAAACAAAAGAATAAAAATATTAACTTCAGACATAAAAAAAGAAATGCAATAACATGTTGTTTAGAGTCCTTTTTTATTAAAGCAATTTATGATATATTATATATTGTAGAATATATATATATATATATATATATATATATATACACTGAGAGTGCTGGGTATACAAGTCTGGCCTAAGTCTTCGGTCAGAAAGTTTGCATCAGTCCAGGAGTTTAGTTCACTGTCTTTAATGAAGCTTCACAGAAGAACTGGTTACTGTGGCAGATGCAGTACAGGTGACTATAGGCATGGTTGTCTGGAAACAGAAACAGGTAAAACTATAATTGGTAGGGTCAAAGATAACTAAGCAACAATCAGAACACATCATCTACTCAGACACAGCAATATTTTACAATGTCCACAAGGGGGCGCTGTAAGACCAGAAGTTGGCTAAATAGCGCACATCTTCCCAGTTGCTAGTAGTAAAGCAAGAACGTCGCAAGCTAACAACAGTTAAACTAAACAATAAACAACAGAAAAATCCTTCAGCCGCGGGATGTAAAGATTGGAGGAGATTCTGGTCACTGGTATTAACTTAGTGCTAATTAATTAAATAAACCTACTAACATGATATCAGTGTATAGAGGCATAACTTTAGCTTTAACATACACAAACAACTATAACTATTATCACACCAGTTAACCTGTCAAAGGTAATAACACTTACTGTTTCATTAACGCACACCGAATCACACAAACTGCGTTACAACTGCTCTGCGCCTTTCGTCTCTCACCCTCTGCGTGACGCGCACATGATCACTGATGCGCTCATTTGGGTGCGCTTGATTCTTGCCTCTAGACATCCTGAGGCCGAGTCAGCAGGGGATTTGCACATATATCATCCACTTATAAAGTACTCTGACAGCCATGATTCACCCTCATTTCTTTAACCTGTGCAAGAAGCTGGACGATCTTATACTTTTTATAAGTGGTTTTGCACATTACTTCCTCCAAGACTAAAAAAGGTCTTTCTAAGGATTTGTTTTGGACATGGAGTTCATTTTCAATCATTTTCAATGCGATCCTTGTACCATCTGCAGAATAATGTTTAATGTTTCTTCAGCCTCTTCAACAGTGACGTATGAATCACTTGAGAATAAAAAGGTACCTATTAAAGAGATGAAGCAGTGTTGATGATTTCAAAAGAGATATTAGCCCAAATGTTTGCAAATCTCAGCTTTGATTGGAGTGTGTACAAAAAAGGAGGAAACCAGACAAGCAGAGAACAAACGAGAACTGGCAAGTCTAATAAACTATCCACATGCCGGCTTGTACACATACACGAGAGACACGAGAGCTCTTCTTTACTGATGTTTACTGTGCTTCTTTAACGTACACAGGTACACCGTAGAACTGGTGAATACAAACGTACAAGAAAATTATATTTCAGCATTAAAACATATTGCAACATAAAATTCACTAAATATAAACAAACATACCACTTTGGCCTGCAAGTAGACAAACCGGTGTAACTGGAACTTAGGACTTATTATTTCTTCCTTAGCTTGACTTTTACACGGCTAGACCGTCACCATGAGCAGCTTCTCTGACCTTACTTCCCAAAACAGGAAGTGACCTCTGCCCTTACCTTATACTTACAAAATTAACCGGTTATTTTCCATGTATCAAATTAACTGTACACCAATCCGGTAGGCAAAAAAGGAAAATGTTAACATGCTCAACACAAAAATAAAACATACAAAATAAAATGCGTTAATTACATTATCATTACAAGAGCTCCGCCTAGTGGTCAAATACTAACATTTCACCAACTGTTACAATCCACATCTACTAACCTCAGTCTCAATTTATTCTTTCTGCAGGAGCTGTGATCCAATCTAAATCTGGACGTGGATACGATCCGAGGTACTTAAACAACACACACAAAACTCTTTCTAGAGATGCCGACCTTGAGTCTTGGAGCTTCTCTCTTCCAAACAGCAGTCATTGAAAATGAATCAATGACTGCTGAATTATGTCGACTGCATTGTCTCACCATGATCACAAGATATGCATTAATAGACTGCAAATACAAAATGTAAACATTAACTGTTGTCAAGGATTAAAACACTGATAGTTGCATTGTTGTCAGTGAAGATCACTGTACCTCACTTTCAACTCCACGTCCGGAACAATTTGTTGGATTTCCCAGTAGAATAATTTGTAAGCACCAACTTTGGAGAGTAGAACGTGAGGACTCTTTCCAGCCCAGGCATCCATCATATCTACTAAAAGTCCCGAGAAAAAGAGAAGTCAGCAGGACTAAATGTGAATCAAAATTTAAAATGCACAATTTCTTATGTAGTTGTCGGACAAAAGACGTTTTTCAGTGTAAATACTTTTAAGACGCTGATAAAATGGGCACATGGTTTAACGTTGTATTTAGTAGAAAAAAAGAGCACTTATGCTTTTATTTGGGGGTAAAGTTACACTTACAATGTTCTATAAACAAATTTGAATAAATTCATATTAATAAAAGAAAAGGAATTTAAATACATAGCAATAGAAAGGCTCTTGCTCTATCAAATCTTTTTTCCAGCAGAAACATTTATTACAACAATTTTTTCAATTATGTTTAGTTGAAGCTACATGAATATATTTTAAAACACTCGGGCTCAAGGCTCGCGCCTGTGGCCTTTACTATTACATCACCGTTTCTGGAAAAATGTTATTTTTCTCCTCCAAAACCAGTTTTATTATCTTTAAAATAGAGTCAGTTTCTGGGCTGTTAAAAGCAGCGTCTTAAAGAGTATTTGATCCTTCGAACTGCTGCTGGCAGTCGTCATCACAACATTAATACACTGCTTGTATTCATTCTGTGTCACTAACAGCAGATATGACAGAAAAGAAGAAAATGAAGAAGATACACTACCAGTCAAAATTAGGGACACAGCTTCACATTCAGTGTTTTTCTGTGTTCATGCTTTTCATGCAGTGACAATCATCTTAGGCTACGTTCACACTGCAGGCGAAAGCGCATCAAATCCGAATTTTTTTGACCCTCTGCGACTCATATCCATCATGGTGTGACAGTGTGAACGGCACAAATCCGATATTTTCAAATCCGATCTGGGTCACTTTCGTATGTGGTTCTGAATCCGATACATATCTGATGTTTCAGAAAGCTGCTGTTTGATGGTCAAGTCGCATTAAATCCGTCTTTTACGTCACCGACACAAGACAGACGCCAATTATCAGCGCCGGAGAAAACATCGCGAACGCTTCCATCCAGTGAAACTGTTGGGAAGACAACGTTGGAGAAACGTGAACATTTTATTTGTTCTGTATAATCTGCAGATTCTGACAGAAATCTGCAACTATCCTTTGAAGCAGCGCTCCTCTAAAACTGCAATAAGGATCATTATTAGGTTATTTACATTATTATGTAAATAACAAAATAACTTAAAGCAAAAATTGGGAAACGTAAAGTCCGAAGTCTTTATATTAAGGGCCATCAGTCAAACAATACTGTTGCTCTGAGTCTAAACAGAGCGCGTTGTGTGTGACGTCTTCTTTTGCACATGCGGCCGCTTTGAGCGTTCACACTAGAGCGCGTTTGCTGTCACATTTTATTTGTAGTGTGAACGAGCAGACAAAAAAATCGCATTTGATCAAAAAATCAGAATTGAGCATCAAGACCTGCAGAGTGAACGTAGCCTTAGGTGACCCCCCCCATGAAGCTCACTGACAGAGTGTGCAAAGCAGTGATCAAAGCAAAGGGTGGCTGATTGGAAGAATCTAAGATATAAAAATATTTTTGGTTCTTTCATACGTTTTGTGTTTGGGTTCGTGCTCCATATGTTTCCATTCATAGTTTTGATGCCTCGAGTTCGAATCAACAATGAATCTACAAAACAGACACGGAAGCAACATTAAAATGAAGGTGTGTCCAAACTGTAAGAGCCAATTAAAGGTTCATTTTATTGGTGCTGGTAAAATGATTAAAGTAGAAATATACATGTTTGATGTTAAGAATATAATTTCTAGTTAATTTCAAAATACTGTTTTGTTAAAGGTATAGAATATAAAAGTGCGACATTCTAATGCGCTTTTTAGTATTTTGGGCTTCCGGCACGCTGTAATTACGTAGTTGAGGAGTTGGATAAGCTGGAAGCAACACAGTTTTTGACCGAGTCTTGCCATGTAAATTAAAAGTTTCAATAAACATCTTTTTTGCAAGAAAAGCACCTGGACTCACTCGCGTTTCAAATGCTTGTTGCTGGACTGACTCCTAAAGGTGGTGCAGAAGAGTGAAACAGAGACGGACACAAACTTTTCACTCTTAGTGCACATCAGACGTACAACATCATGAACACTCTGGGTTACACAACAACAAAAGAAAGATTCACTTTTTCATGTGTGTAATGTTACATCCTTTTACAAGTTTTCTATAATGTTTTGCCCCATGAAGGTTTTTTTTAAAGCATTAACATATTGTTCAATTTAAATATTCTGTTAGGAAATATACCTAAAAAATATTTTTAAAGGTGTATATTTGCTATGCCACGATCTACAGAGTACTGAAACAAACACTGTCATAGGAACAAAAGTCCTTTTTAAAAGATAAAAAAATATTATATTTATTTACATTTCTCTGCAACTGTTGCTTCTGTGGTTTGTGCTGTAGGTTGCTGGGCTGTAATCTGTGGAGCTGAGGCTTGTGTGGTTGTAGCATTTGGAGCTGTGATGCTGCTGTTTGGGATTCGGTTGGCAGAGCTGCAGCGTGTTCTGGTGCTGTAGCACTGCTGGCTGGTCCTGGTGGTTCGTTCTGTGCTGTTGCTCCTGACTCTGGATCTGATACCGTTATTACCTTGTGGAACTGGAGATGGATGTTGTGTTTGAACTGGTAGTGATGTAAGTGATGCCACTGGTGCTGTAGCCTGTGTAGCTCTAGGAGGAGGTGGAGGTGCTGCTGCAGCTTGTGGTGCTGCTGGACCTGGTTGTGCTGTTAGTAATGTGGCTGCTGTTTTCTTTAACCCCGGTGTGGCACTCTTGGCATGCTGTCTTTGCTTAACTTTAGTTGGTCAATATTTACTTTTGGAATGATTCCCATTGGAGTCCTGAAGATCTGCACTTTTACCTTGGATTGATGTGATGATGTTAAAGGGCCTAAAAAGTTTGCTTCAAGTTTCCCGCCTTTCCTCTGCTGGCTTCTCATGTTAGCTCTTAAAACTTTGTCACCAACTTTGAAGACGACGTCTCTCTCCATCATTTTTATTTTGCCCTTTGTTTCTTCCTGAGCTTTGACCACATTGTCCTTCACCAGTTCCAACAGCTTCTGATGCTTTTGAATGTGTCCGACACTCTCATCAACCTTTGAATCAAAAGATCTATCATTACTATACTTTGTGTAAGATACACAGATAATACATAAAAGAACTGAGAAATACAGTGAAAATTTACATTAAGCGTCTTTGGTAAGGTTTTAAGACACAATGTATTTCTGGCAAAGCTTCAGTGTTTGATTGGACATGAAGAAAACTGTTATTGAGGAACAATCCATAAAAATATTCAGTGGTGCTTTCATGGCGGTGACGTAGCATCCATTGAAACTGATCTGCCTTCTGTGTAGTTTGTCACAGACAGAAAGACATACCATGAACTCTTCTGGGATTTTGGAAGGATCGCGAGCCTCTCTGCCAAACATTCGGTAATAAGGTGAGTATTTGGTGCTCAGTCCAAACATTACAGCATCAGATACTCATCCCACATTTCTGGTTGGTCGCCAACGACTTTGCACAGAGCTCTGACAATGAAAGCACATAGAAGACATTCATATGAAAGATCATTTACACTTTCTAATAGTTTAATGTCATGCATTAATGTTTTGTTTGAAGGGAACCCCATAAATGTATAACATGTACAGCATTTACCTCTGGATGGTGCCATTCATTCTCTCTACCAGCCCATTCGTTTGAGGGTGATCAGGGCAGCAGAAGCTTCTTTTAATTTGTAACAAACAAACCCTGTTGTTGAGCTGCAAAAGACAGTTATACACTGACTATAAGCACATTACAATAAGAATTTAAATAAACAGCTGTCATGCTAATATCTCAAAACCATTTTCAAACAATTATTCAAATATGAGTTCACATATTTTGCCAAAGACTAAAGTACTTACAGGATGGACACATTTCATGAGACAGTTCGTCACTTCCCCGGCTGATTTTGACTTTAAAGGATAAGCTTGTGGCCATTTTGTAAAATAATCAATAAAACACATATTTATTGATGTCCGTTGTTGGTTTCAGTAGGTTTTCCAATAAGGTCCATCCCAACCAGTTCAAATGGCTGAGAGACCTTAAAAACAAAATCATAGTTAAGTTAATAATACTGAAATTACACAGAAAGCTCGTCTACTCTTATAATGTTTTCAAGTATATAATCAGTAGGTTTGTAAGCACTGAAAACATTGTGTGATTAATGTGATTATCTGCTGTGGTCGATGACTATCGAATGTATTCTGCTGGTGTTTTAATTGCAGCAGCTGCCTGGCAAAGTGCACCCTGGGAAACCTGATCAGAGATAAAAACAATTCAATAAGAAACACAAAAGTTGATGATCGAGGTTTAATAACTTATTTTGAGAGATACAGAAACATTGCTGTGTTCCTCTTACAATAAGTTAGCTGCAGTCGGATTACATAGAGCTTGTTTTGGAGTACCCACCCAATTATTGATGTGCACTGACATCCTGGCCCCAGTAGGACTGGCATTAAAATCAGCCCACAGACTCCCGTCGTCTGTATGGTCTGTGCCTTTGTAGCGCCAGTAAAACAGCTGCTCCCCTAAACATAAACAAGAAAATAGAAAAGTTTATTATAGCTGTTTAAACCACGACAGGTCGATAAGTGGTAACAGTCATGACCATACATCTGAATGTAATGAATCAGTTATGTGATATAATTTGGGGCTGACTGGTTCTCTGTATTTATGACAGTGTGACTACTTCAGAAGCCAAACAGATTATGTCACACACATTACTGATACTACCAAAGTGATGGATGTAAAGTCATCATGACTAATGGCCTTCAGATATATCAACTCAAAGTAGTTTAATTCCACATGCTGTCAGTAATTTTCCACATATGTAATAAAGACATAACAGTGGGTAAAGGCTGTGGCACATCCACTCCAAAAGTCATTATGACGTAATATATTGTAGTTAAGCTATAAAAGGACTTTTAGTTAACGCTGACTACAGCAAACCTTAAAACTTTTACTTTAATAAACGCCCACGTGCCTATGAACGGGTTAACTAGGTCAAAGAAAGGTCAAGCTAACTAAATCAGACTACACATTATGCTATTGTATATGTGTTAGTATATGTATTGATGACATTTATAAACGCTACGAAGTTGCTGTTATTACCTTTAATGAAAAGCGCTGATACTTTCAGTTTATATGCAACAACATCTTGTGCTCGTCTGGTTCCTCCTGTGGTGTTTGTTATTTTCGAAAACAAATTGTAAAGTAATCTTCTCGTTAGCTCAGAGGCTCTTTGGGTTTCGGTTCGTGCGCACAATGTGAGCTAATTTGCATAATTGATGAGGAAAACCCCACGTGACCGGGAGTCAAGTAGGCTTACGAAAGGTTGGCCGAAACTAACTTGCAACATTTTGAAAAGCACTTACAAAGACGATAAATATATATATATATAAGGGTTGTTTTAAATATTATCTATTTACAAAGAAAAACTCTGCCAATGTGCATCATTATAGATTTGGGGGGGGGGGGAGGGGGGGGCACATTTTGGCAGCCGATGCCACACAGCCTGATAGCATCTGTATCCTCCATAACTTTTGCTGTGAAGAAGACATCGTCTCCAAAGTTACTGCACTTATTAGTTATACTGTGATTGATTTTGTAAACAAACTCCTTCGTGATCGCTTCGCTACAAAGTGTAAACTGAGCGTAAATTCACTGCAGAGCGACGTGTTTCCATGATCGCGTCTGGTTTTACAGTATTATCGTATCAGAGTCTTTTTCTAGACAAAGTATTCCCAGCAGCTTATTTCAGTGCAGTTTAAGGCGCATTACATGTCACGAAGCTAATATGAAACTCATCGAGTCTGCTGTTCTCCAGCTTTTACTCTTTATTGCGTCGACTGCACATCAGTGACAAGTAGGGCAAGTGGCTCCTCCTACTTTGCGCGCTCCCGTGAATGGGGAAACAATTTTTGACGTGGGTAACGACTTTGGCACAACAATCACCATGACAACCTTAGTCCAGATACACAAACATGGCAGCTTTGTTTAGCATCAGCAGTAAACCAACACGACTTGCTTAAATTTGCCTGACAGCAAACCTACACTGATAATATGACGTAGTTATAAAGATAACACTTCCCATTGGTTCCTGAAAAGAGTTTGATATAAACAAAGGTCCCGCCCCCACATTGCAAAGGTATGACATCATAACAATGTGATTGATCCCTTGCATGGTTATGGTGATGTAGGAACAACACGAGCACTCTGGGCTCAGGGTTGTACCTTCTTACCGCTCAGTGCAGCTGCAGCATCTGCAGCCACCTCATCCAGATTCATCAGAAACCATCCCATAATATTTCTTCTTACAGCTGTGACAGTGTGTGACATGTAGCTGCGATTCTTATAATCCACCTAACACCCTGATAAACACGAGGTCCCGTGTAACTACTTTTATTTCATGTAATCACTGACATTACTGTAAATTTCTGTAATGAATGTTTTTCTATATTTCTGTAGAAGGGCAGGAGGACGTTGTTTCCATGGCCACAGGCACGTGAACACATATGATCAGTGTTGGTCAAGTTACTTGAAAAAAAAAAAATAATAATAATAATGATGGATTGCATTTATATAGCGCTTTACAATGCCACTATTCATTCACTCTCACATTCACTGGTGGAGCAGCTACAGGTGTAGCCACAGCTGTCCTGGGGCAGACTGACAGAAGCGAGGCTGACATATCGCGCCATCGGCCTCTCTGGCCAAAAAGAGTAATCACGAAAAAAAGTAATCAGTAACTAATTACTGACGCGTTACTGCCCATCTCTGCATGTGATATTTCCGCTGTTGCAGGCTGACTTTGATGGATCACCCAAATATCACCCAGCCCTTCTCAGCGCGTGCACGCTGCTGTCAGCTGTAATCAGCTGATGTGAAGAAATGAAACTTAAGGAAACACAGAGCGGAGGAGGCGCACTTAGAGATCCGCGGCGCACTCACACCAGGATGGGGGTTCAGGGTCTGACCACCTTCTTAGACAACCGCCAGAAGATTTACCGGGACGTCCAGTTCGGCAGGAGCCGGCTGGTGATCGATGGATGCAACCTGAACTACCTGCTGTACTTTGACTCAGGTGAGGAGCTCCGGTCTGAACTCCAGGAGTCTGTTCAGTTTGTTTTCTTTACTGACGTCATTATCATCACTGATTCTGCTGATAAGTTTAATAATAATAATAGTTAATATTATAGATAATATTAGTACTATTACTATTAATACTGCTGTTAATACAAACGGACGACCACCGGACAAACGGAAGCGTGACCGGCAAAAAGTGTGTGTGTCTCTGTGTGTGTGTGTGTATTATGGTGCGCGCGTGTGTATTTGTGTGTGCGTGCGCGCGCGTGTTTGTGTTATAGAAGCAAGAATTCGTTTTAAAATTCTTGTTTTAACACACAGAGAATTAAACGGCCCAGATTATTTATCCAAGCTTCTTATAAAATACTCGGCTGCTCGTCGTCTCTGCTCACAGACGCAGAGTCTGTCGGTTGTTCCTCCAACACGTCTGAAGACAACAGGGGGCGGAGCCTCCAAGTCTGTGGATTCTTTTTAAAAGCAGTTAAAAACTTTTCTGTTCAAACAAGCCTTTTGTTGATCTACGTGTTTTATATTCTTCACATTTTTAATTTGCATTTAAACCTTTTACATTGTGTGTAATGTCTGCTGAGTGTACTGTTTATTATAATCTTTGTGTACAGCACTTTGTGACTGTCTGTCTGTGAAAAGCGCTTCATAAATAAACTTTACTTACATAGTGCACGCGCGCGCGCGACTTTATTTATTTTCTGCTGTGTTTTACTTGCATCTATTTGAAAGACTGAGTGTAAACACAAAAAATATTTTATTTTATGTGCTGGAATGTGCAGAAAATAGGTTTAAATGTTAAACTAATTTCTTCCAGTCAGAGAATGTTGCAGATAATTAAATGTTTGCTTGATGCATAAAGTTAAAAGGTTAAAACTAATAAAACAAGTTTTAAAAAGAGACTTTTCCATTTGATTACATTTTGTATGATGATTATGCAGAAAAAGTAGAATTGGGCTGAAAGATCTATCACTTTATCACCTATTCAGGTTGTAAATCGTGTTTTTAAAAAGTAACTAAGTAACTAAGTAACAAAGTAATTAATTACTTTTGAAAATAAGTAATCAGTAAAGTAACGGGATTACTTTTTTGGGGAAGTAATCAGTAATTAGTTACTGATTACTTTTTTCAAGTAACTTGACCAACACTGCTCCTAACCAACCACAAAGTCACAGAGTGCAGAGTTTAGTGCGTTACTGACCCAGAATCAGCTGATGGTGCACTAAACTCAAACACCTTCAGACTGTAGACGTTTGATTCACACAGACTGAACTCATCAGGAGAGATTACTGAGCTCAGAGGTCATTTTCCCAACCTGAGGAGTCGCCCCCTGCTGGAGGCCTAAGTCCCTACAGCGTCACTGTTCAGAACCAGAATCTATAAAAACCACATTACACATATATATGTGTAGTATGGAAGCCTTTAAGGTGCTGAGGGAAAATCACAGGATCAGTATCTGAAATACTGGTTTGAGTTCATGCACACTTTCATCACTCAGACGTGGTGAACATCACGCATGTCCTGGATGTGTAAAACTACTCGCCTCAGTATTCTTTGACCTTCCTGACATCTTCTCGAGCTTCCTGATGTCACAGCATTTGTTTCAGACAGTTTCTGCTTGATGTCAGCTCAGCATGGTTTGTTGCCACGTGCAAAACTGACTCTTGGAGTCTCTTTGTTGTGTTTCCTTTGGCTGATTCTTCAGGTCTGGACCAGAATCACGGCGGGGAGTATGCTGCCTATGAAAGCCTGATTGAGAGGTTCATCACAGCCCTCAGAACCTGCGAGGTCGATCCCTACATAGTGCTGGACGGAGGCTCGGACCCCACCGACAGGAAGCTCGAAACTGTGACACAAAGGGCAGAGCAGCGGATCGAAAGAGCCCATCGAGCAGCAAAGGACGGGGGGAAGGAAAACATCCTGCCAATCATGACCAAGTGGGTGTTCAGACAGACGCTGACCCGGCTGAAGGTCCCGGTTGCCCAGTGCTTTGGCGAGGCCGACCGGGAGATAGCCGCCCTAGCTGATAAGTGGCAGTGCCCAGTGCTTTCCAACGACAGCGACTTCTACATCTTCAACCTCTCAGCAGGATTGTTGCCCATCTCTTACTTCCAGTGGCAGGATGTAAAGGGGAATGGCTCAAAGAGCTACATCCCTTGTAAGAGGTACTATACCTCCAGCTTCTGCATCTACTTCCAAATCCAGCCCCAGCTCCTGCCCACCTTCGCTGCCCTGGCTGGGAATGACTACGTGAAGCTGCCGAAGTATATCTGGCGTCAGTTTGCCCCAGACGCCAGTAGGCCTCAGAGCCACCTGGAGGGCCTGCTGTGCTGGATGAAGGACTTTGAGCAGCCAGAGGACGCCTTGAAGGCAGCAGTGGAGCTGATGGGAAAGGGCCAGAACAAGGAGAAGATGCTGCAGAGTTTGTCTGTGGGGATGGAGGAATACAAACTACCTCGCAGCTCGCTGGTGGAGTTCTTCGTCCGTGGGGATGTTCATCCGTTTCTCGATGAGGTAATGATTCCCGGTACTCATTCAAAGCAAAATGTCCTTTATTGAGGTCTGTCGTTCCACTGTGGAGACCAGACCAGAGTGCAGAAGGTCGGTTCTGTTTTCTCATAGAGGCAAAGCTGCTGCGACAGCAGTCATTGTTTTTTGAAGTTTACACAGTGCAATAATGTTTAATTGAGTAAAAAGCTAAAACGAGTTACTGATCACATAAACTCATCTAGAACGTGTTTACAGAGGTCAAGACAGGAAGCCGCTTCCCCCTACAGCTATCGCCACCTGCTGGCTACTGAGAAGAATGCAGACATGACGGAGCTCCTCACTGGCCTCACTTTTCAGACCTGGAAACTGTGTCTGTGTCCCAATTCAGGGTCTGCAGCCTCAACGATCCTCAAGGGATCCTTGCGCGGCCAAGGTTGCCTAGCAACCATGATACTAACAGCTGGAAACGTTTCATACAGCTTTGTTTGACAGAAATGAAGGAGAAAATCTTTTGTTCGTTTGTTTGTTTCTACATGAGCTTTGATCATTCTCTGATTAAGCTCAGCTATTGAACGGCATATATTTTAAAGTAAAGGCTTTAAAACCAAGTTAGTACAAACGTCACTAATGTCACATGACTTTGCCGACATGTGGCCAACAGGAATGTTTTAATGTTCTTCGTTATTAAACATTTGCACATAAATAAGTGACATAATATTCAGTACTTACTTCAAGTTTACTCTTCGGGCGCCCCTCATCCACCGGTTTTTTTGGGCAAAATTATCCACACCCACCGCCGCGCTATGCATTCTGGGATATATTGGGCCACGAAGTCTACACCGCCACGTCCTTGAAATTCAGGGAAATGAAGGACGCATTTGAGGGCCGGATTTCGAGCAGCCTTTGAATTGGGACAGCCTTCGTCGTGTCGCTGTGACGTAATCGGCCTTAAAACGCGCCGTTTAAGGCTGCAGACCCTGAATTGGGACACAGCCTGTGTCCATCGTTCCTGATGTCTGTGGCTGTTCCCTGACGAAGAACAAGACTCTGTACCATCTGAATCTTTGACCCTTTGAAGTCAAACACTGTAAGAAGTTTTTAGGTTTATATGTTGAGGACCTAGATCACATGTGAACTCAGGGATGGTTCAAGTTGTGGACGGCTTTTCTCCCCGGACCCAAAGTCTAGAAGACAGGACTTTAGGTGATTTCTTCTTCTCAGAGACAGAGGTCCTCAGACGGAGTTTAAGTATAACGTGCTGGAAGGGTTCAGTGCTGCAGATGCAGGTGGAAGAGTCTGGAAATGGGAGCAGAACTCAGGACCATGGCTACAAGTTCAAGACTGGAAAAAGTCTAAATGTCCATCTGACCATCGTCAGGTCCAAGAAGTTAGTGTTACTGATGGAACTAAGGCAAGCTTCTGTAGCTCCTTCAGATTAGCTCGTGACGATCAGTACGTATGTTTCCTGACATATCCTAAACTCAAACGCCATAAATATCAGAATGGTTTTTGTTCTACCAGCATCTGCTCTA
>NC_142114.1:31620000-31660000 GCF_056152115.1 Neolamprologus brichardi | reverse complement strand
TACTCAAAGAAGCTGCAGCGATACACACAAATATAAACAGTACTTGGTTTTAGCCTCCAACCCTCTGGGCTCCAGGGTGTAACTGGCCGTTTCTGACTACTTTTGATTTGTTCTCTATATTTCACCTCAAAACTGTTTATCTTGCCAATCTGTTATTTTCATTTTGACAAACTGTAAATATGTAAATATTGTGCTTGAAACATGAGTAGAAAGTGATATTTTTGACTGTAAAAACCACAAACATGTTTAACGAATCATTGTCATAGCTTGAAATGCAAATAGAAATTGTACATTTTTAAAAATATGCACAAGTTCTGCAAACAACAAAGTTATTTGGTACTATTTACCTAAAAATGCAGCCGAGGCTCAGACGTTTTTAACCATTTCAAACTATGTACAGAACAATCAGGTGTTCTGTTTTAAATAAGAAGACACACAAATGATTTATGCAACTCCAAAAAATAGTTTGTGTCACTCTAACACAGAGGAGAACAGCACAGGGACAAACCTGCAGGTCTGACAGCAGCTGTGTCAGCGTTTACACTGCAGTCTGCCTTTGGTGGCTTTAAGGCAGCAACTGTGACATCACTAGTAGAACTGACACAAAAACAAAACAACGACTACACACTAGCTACACAAGACAACACACTAACACGGTAAACCTCACAAACCTCTCACGTATCAAAACTCTCGCGCTCTCGCCGCTCACTCCTAAAGCTTCCCTCTCTTCCCAAACAACCAGATGCAGAATGATGTTGCCATATCATTTTTTGATTGGTCGACATGGTACATTTTTCCACCAATCAGGAAGGAGTGTTTTTTCTTCTTCTTTTTTCCACTCACAATCAAAGCGTATTTGCTAGCGCTCTCCTTAGAAAACGCTGTTTTTACCGTTTCTTCCCGGAGTAAACGCCACTGTTTTATTAAAAACAAACAAACATTGGTTTTACGTGGCCTATCAACACAATTTAAAAACTGGTACATAGTTTGAAGTCCGCTCGTTCGACCCATGTTAAATGGAGACTCTGGGTCCGTCGACCCCAGAGGGTTAACCAGAAAGCCTAAGTTAGCTAGTTATGTATCGGCTAATGTTTAAAGCTTTCACTCGAGTAAATTAACTCATATCACTGATGAGTAATGTTAGCTAAGATCACAGCATATTCCATGATAGCGCTGCCATACTGCATCACACTCAGAGCGTTTCAATCATGTCTCCAGCGAGTTTGTTAGCAAAATAATAATCATAATTTAAAAAAATAGCATGTGTAACGTACACGTACTGGAAAATTATTTACTAGCACTCACCTATCATGACTGGAGAGCGCAAACTCTTTTGTTCCATCAAACACTCATTAAAACAGCGACCTACAAGTATGTTAGCGCACTCATCCCCGACTGTCCGAGGGGGGGGGGGTCACACGTTGAAACAGACACAAGGCAGCCAGGCGGGGAAATTTTGCTTTTACATTTTGCGACTCATTTTATTTCTCTGATAAGAAAACTATTCAATCAGATAGTTATTTGTGGTGAATAAAATACAGCTACACTTTCAAGCACTTTTCAAACTTTGAAAAGACAACATTAAAATTCAAGCATTTTCAAGGATTTCAAGCACCCGTACGAACCCTGTAATAAGTATTATCTCTGTAGGTCAATAACATTTGAAATAAATTATGTATTAAATGTTTTAAATGAAATGAATGGGCATTTAATTACTTATTTAATTAATTCCAAATGTATTAAATTAATGACACATTTAATTCATTATTTAATGTCGTATTAAATTTATTCATTTTGTCACTCCTGGCCCTCCATACTCTGCCTCACTGCTGCACAGCTGTCCCATTCCTGCACATTACCGCCCTCTTCTGGCCACACTGGGTTATTACCTCTGCCACGAGCCGCTGATTTATTAAGATCTGTTTTCAAAAGCACATGAAACACACAAACCCGACTTTCAGGCGAAGTTTACTTTCATTTACACAAAAACGCTGAACACGGATTAATTTTTAAAATATGAACTTTATTAACAAAAATCAGCCCTCAGACTTTTCTCGTAATCAAAGCTTTTGTTTAAAAAACCGTCTTGATTAAACCCACATCACTAAAACTTCCCAGCGTCCAGGAAATGATTCGCTCCTGTTTGTGACATAAATAAAATCTCACACCAGAACCCGTCAGGTTATCAAAATAAATTAAAGATCGGAACATGATTTCCCCCGCTGATTGATCTGTGATTGGTGCTGTACCGTCACACCGCAGACGCTCCCACAGAGGACGCAAAATACAACGCCGACCTCGTGTAGAGAAGCGAGCCCAATAGTGGTCACCGCCGTCTAAACTAAAACAGAACAGGAAGAGGCCACGGAGACGCCCCGAAGTCTGATTTCATCCTAAATGACGGGGCAGGAAGAAGTGGCTCGGCCCGCGGCGCAGAGAGAGAGGCTCTAGCTGAACGGCTGCGGCCGGTCGACACAGGTCCAGACCGCTAACCCCGCCCCTTGAGGCCAGGCGCCTCCTCCAGTGCCTGACCGGAGTCTCGTCCCCGTCTGAGGATCTCAGAAAAAAAGTCTTTGAGGTTCAAAGTAGTCAGTGCCATCAGGACAGAGATCCTCCATCACCTCCACCCTCCTCTTCATCCTCCACACACCAGAGTCCGTCAGCCTGGACAGCGAGGGGGGCGGGGTCATACTTCGTGGAAGAAGTCAGAGGGGGGGCTCTTCTCCACCCCCCTCCACCTCTCCACCTTCTTGATGACCTCAGACACGGCGCAGACGGAGGAGGTGAGGGACACGAGGAAGACGAGGTCTGCAGAAAGACAAAGAGAAGGAAACGGTCACACAGCTGTGCGCACATCTGTGTGCTGGGGGGGGGGGGGGGGGGGGGGCAAGTCCTCGGAAACTAGAAAAAAATATTCCAAGAACTCGAGAAAAAAACAAAAAAAAACAAAATGAGAAAATTATTTTTCATTTTGTGTTTTGTTCAAAAAGTAAAATAAAAACAGGAAGGAGCTCCTGCAGGAGGACATGCGAGGACACACAAGGACACGCAAGGACACGCGAGGACACACGAGGACGCAGGAGGACTTACCGAGGACGCAGGAGGACACACGAGGACGCACGAGGACTTACCGAGGACGCAGGAGGACACGCGAGGACGCAGGAGGACACACGAGGACGCAGGAGGACTTACCGAGGACGCAGGAGGACACACGAGGACACACGAGGACGCAGGAGGACACACCGAGGACGCAGGAGGACACGCGAGGACGCAGGAGGACTTACCGAGTACGCAGGAGGACACACGAGGACGCAGGAGGACACACGAGGACGCAGGAGGACACACGAGGACGCAGGAGGACTTACCGAGGACGCAGGAGGACACACGAGGACACACGAGGACGCAGGAGGACACACCGAGGACGCAGGAGGACACGCGAGGACGCAGGAGGACTTACCGAGGACGCAGGAGGACTTACCGAGGACGCAGGAGGACACGCGAGGACGCACGAGGACTTACCGAGGACGCAGGAGGACACGCGAGGACACACGAGGACGCACGAGGACGCACGAGGACACACGAGGACGCATGAGGACTTACTGAGGACGCAGGAGGACGCACGAGGACGCGCGAGGACTTACCGAAGACTTACCGAGGACGCAGGGGGACACACGAGGACACACGAGGACTTACTGAGGACGCAGGAGGACGCACGAGGACACACGAGGACTTACTGAGGACGCAGGAGGACGCAGGAGGACGCACGAGGACGCACGAGGACGCGCGAGGACTTACCGAAGACTTACCGAGGACGCAGGGGGACACACGAGGACACACGAGGACGCATGAGGACTTACTGAGGACGCAGGAGGACGCACGAGGACGCGCGAGGACTTACCGAAGACTTACCGAGGACGCAGGGGGACACACGAGGACACACGAGGACTTACTGAGGATGCAGGAGGACGCACGAGGACGCGCGAGGACTTACCGAAGACTTACCGAGGACGCAGGGGGACACACGAGGACACACGAGGACTTACCGAGGACGCAGGAGGACACGCGAGGACGCAGGAGGACGCAGGAGGACGCAGGAGGATGCGCGAGGACTTACCGAGGACGCAGAAGGACACGCGAGGACACACGAGGACGAGGACTTACCGAGGACGCTGAGACTCTCCGTCTGGAAGACGCTCTGCAGAGGAGGGAAGTAGATGACGAGCAGCTGCCCCATGATGGAGGCCAGGACGGCGAAACAGAACGTGCGGTTGCTACACAGCCCCATCTCGTGGACCATCCTGGTCTGAGGAGCAGAGGCGGGCACAGCTGAGGTCACATGCTCTTTAACGACGGTGAGGTCATGTCAGGTTAAACGTGCGCGCTCACCTGCGATCTGGAGCTCAGAGCGTTGAACATGTCGAAGAAGACGAAGCAGGTGAAGGTCATGGTGGTGTCTCGAGGAGTGATCACGTTGTCCTGCAACTGCAAAGAAAACGCAGAGAGCGAGTCAGCAGCAGACAACGATGGTGATGCTGATCGCGCTCCGAGGTCGGCGCCCGGTGACGTCAGCATCAGGAAAGCCTGAGGTCAGAAACGGCCACCCACCTCTCTCCAGAAGACGAAGAGCGTCCCGCAGACGATGATGAACGCCGACACGAGCACTTTGACGATCAGGCTGCGGGTGATGATGCTGTCTCCGACGTTGCGAGGAGGCTTCCTGATGACGTCGCGGTCCACAGGCTCCACCCCCAAACTAACAAGAGAACACACACACAAACATTGCGATCGTGGCTCAGAGCTCGACCAGCTGCCTGAAGTATCACAGATAAATATTAGTCTCCTCTAAAATATCCGTGTCAACTGAGGTCAAAGGTCAAAGGTGAACCAGTGAAACGTTCAGTCGCTCACCTCTGAGCCGGCGGTCCGTCCATGATGATGTTGATCCACAGGATCTGCATGGCGTTCAGCGGGTTGGGGAAGTTCATCAGCGTCGCCAAGGAGATGAGGGTGAGTGCCGCGATGCTCCTGGTGACCAGCAGGGGGAGACGGGGCTCAAACACTGAATCCAGAGACAGAAGCGTGACCGACGGCGGTTTGTACTCACGTGCTCAGCTGGAAGCGAACAAAGTTTTTGATGTTGTTGTAAATTCCTTTTCCCTCCTCAATGGCCGACCTGCAGACAGGAAACAGACGCCGACCTTTGAACCACAAACGCTTCAATCGCACCTTAACGACAGGAACTGCTTCACTAAATCTTTGAGCCTTTTGGACGAAGCTCAGAAACATCAGGACAGACTCGGACCCTCGCCGACGCTGATCGCCTCCTGTGAACTACTTCCTGCGCGAGGGATGAACCGTAACTAATCATAGCAACGTCGTCCTGATGGAAATGAGTTGCTATGGTTACAGTCAGTGTGATGTGTGTGACAAGGACAGCAAGTCTCGGCTCGTCGCCGTGGCGTCAGACTCACATGATGGTCTGGAAGTCGTCGTCCACCAGGATCATGTCGGCCGCCTCCTTGCAGACGTCGGTGCCCGTCTGGCCCATCGCAACGCCGATGTCAGCGGCCTTCAGCGCCACGGCGTCATTCACCCCGTCACCTGTCATGGCCACCACGGCGCCGTTGTTCTGCAGGGACTGAAGAGAGGGACGGGGCTTTAACAACGCTTTGTTCTAGAAGCTGTTCGTCAAATCGATCACGTTTATGAACTGGACTTCCTGTCTGCTCACCTTGACGATCTTCAGCTTGTGTCGCGGGCTGGCGCGATAAAACACGGAAATCTGTGGATCCAGGAACGCCGTCAGTGACAGCAACACCGCTCTGAAACATGACTTGCTGTGTGTGTGTGTGTGTGCGCGCTCACTCTGGAGATGATCTGCGACAGCTGCTGCAGGTCCAGCTGATCCACCTCCTCCCCAGACAAACTCTGCCCCCCTTTAGAGAAGAGGCCGATGCGACTGGCTGCAGACACACAAACATCCACTGACTGCTCTGTACGTTCACGTAACACCACTGTGAACCACAAGGAGGCGCAGTGACTCCCACTGACCCAGCCCAGCATTATTCAACCTCGAGTGGGTTCAGCCAGAGGTCAGCAAGTGTGTGCTGGTGAAATGCTGCCACCTAGTGGTGAACGTTTCCCCACGACGAGCTGCTGACTGCTGATTAATGGCTCAGGTTTGTTCTCTCTCTTTAATAAGTGAATGATGATCCTGCTCTTCTTCTGGCTGCTTCACAATAAAAGCCCTATTAATAAACAGGGGCTTTTAATCTGGAATTCAGAGGGCGGAGTTTAATCATCAGCCTGTAACTAAACAATGTCTGTGTTGCTCAGATGGAGGAGCTGAGGACAAATCCTCCCGATGGAGGCGTTTTTAATCAGGAAGCTCGAGGACGGGGAACTTAAAGGTCAAAGCCCGATCAGCTGTGAGGTAAAACAGGAAACACATCCCACCACAGAAAAACACTCTACGGATTTGTTCTGTTCTTTAACTTCATATATCTGCGTAAGCGTGTGTGAATCAGCTGACCTATAGACATGGCCGTCTCCTGGGAGTCTCCGGTGATCATCTTGATGGCGACGCCGGAGCTGATGAGCGTGCCCACGGCCTCTTTGACTCCCTCTCTTGGAGGGTCGATGATGCCCACCAAACCCAGGAAGGTCAGCTTCCCCATCTCAGAGCCCGACGCGAACGCCAGCACTGAAACACACACACACACACACACACACACACACACACAGTGAGTGTGTTTTTAGGGCGTCCCCGGCTCCGCCTGTAGGTGTCGCTCTCACCTCTGAGCCCGCCTGAGCCCATGTAGCTGATCTGCTGCTGGTACAGCTCCACCTGCTGGTGGTTCAGGGGGAGCGCGCTGCCTCTGCTGTTGTAGGAGCTGCAGAAGCGAATCACCTGCTCGTACGCGCCCTTCATGAAGTAAACGCCAGCTTTGTCCTGGAGACGGCGGCAGGAAGAGCAAAGACAGAGATGCTGATGATGCAGAATATTAAACTTCAGCTTTAATGCTGCTGTTCAGTTTCTCCCTTGGTGACAAATCCACAGGAAACACTTGTTCCTTCGCCCATGAACACATCTGAGTCGCAGTAACTCGGCGTCAGCTCGCCACCTGCTGCAAACACGGTCCAGAGTAGCAAAACCCATTTTCAGTTCTTACGTTTGATTATTTTATTTTTAAATATTTACTTTTTTAAGACCATTGTTGGTTTTAATCTCGCTTAAACCAAACCGCTCTGCTGGATTTAGCTAGTAGCTGGCGAGCTGATCAGAGAGTCAATCAGAATCCAAGTCTGTGATTGGTTGGTTTTGTTGCACATTTCTAACGCTGTGCAGAGATGTTGAGAGCAGGTCTGCAGACGTCTGTGAGGCTGTCACTGTGTGTGGATATTAGCAAAGTTTTCTTTGCTCAAAGTACTTTTCTCCTCAAAATGCAACTTTTGTAGTAACAGTAACACCGTGACAAACATCTAATGATCTGCTGGAACGTCACATCATGTATGAACAACGACTGCGGCCGTGTTTCTGCCGCCACGCCGTGACATCATTTGTCCTCTAATGACATCGGAGCATCAGAGCGAGGATAAAGCTCTTCATCACAGACCTGCTGCGTGCGGTGAACGCAGCGCACGGCCATCCACTTCTTCTCTGAGGAGAACGGATGCTCCTCCACCCGCACGTACTCGCGCTGCAGCCCCTCCAGCCCCACCTGCAGGACACGGAGAGGAGCACAGCTCGTCACACAAACACCTCATCACTCATATTCATGTTTTTATCGAGCTATCAGCTCCGGTTCTCCACCTGCTGCTACTTTTAACTGTTTGTACGCTTCAAACGGTCAGAGGGGAAAAAGGGGGAGGAGCTAAAACAGCTGGTTTTAGTCCAGTGTGAGACAAAGAAGGATCGTTTCAAACTGTGATTCATGCAAAGCTGTTTTCCTACTGTCAGAATAAAAAATGAGCCCAACTGGTCTGATTTCAAGACTTTGACGACCTGCTCAGAGCGTGGCGCTCCGGGTTTTACCTTCATGGCGAGGGCGATGAGCGCTCCCTCTGTGGGCCGTCCCAGCAGGTTGTGATTCCTGATGATGGAGTCGTTGCACACGCAGCCAACCTGTCAGCACACACACGCTCAGTAAACCCGGGTTCAGAGTTCAGAGTGAAGATCTGAGACACAAACGACCTCACCTCCACAATTTTGCTGATGGACTGACACGAGAAGCCGTGGATCACCTCCCCGTTCAGCAGAACTTCCCCCTGCCCGTTATAGCCGACGCCGGTGACCTGCAAGACAACACCGAGGGTAAGATAACAAAGACCTGTGACCTCGAGACACTGCAGGCAGGACCAGAAGGTCAGCGTGACAGAGCCTCCGCCCTCATAAAGTATCACTCAAACACAGCTTCAGCCCTGACAGGTGAGGCCAGTGACCCTGCAGGCCTTCAGCACCTTCCCATGACCTCTGACCTCCCTGCAGTGAGCACAACCTGCCCTGACCCAGTTCTCCCAGTATGCCAGCTGGGATTTCCTCATGGATTAACTGGGTCAGTGAGCCCGCTGCGTTACAGCTGCGATCAGGCTTCAGAAGAAGCCGCTGCAAACCGACGAGGAGGAAGAGGGCTCAGCTTTCAAAATAAGAGCATCAGCCTTATAACAAGTTACAGTGATTTGTTCATGTGATCTGAACCCTTTAAGACCTACCATAGAACCAAGTCCGCCAGAGCTTATATTATATGTTTACATGCTGTGGAGCCATTTTTGGGAGCATTTCAAGTTGCTATACATCAATACAACCATTGTAGCCCAGATTTTAATAATATGTCTGCATTAAGTGCATAGTAATTACATAAATTGCAAAAAAGTGCAATAAACTACAATTTTTTTTTTAAAAAATCGTTTTTGTTTTTTTAACATATATTTCTAGTTAGAGAAATTTAAGAGGCTTATCCCTCAAAACTGTAAATACAAAAAAGTTGCACAAAATAGTTTCTCACCACAGGAAATTTATTTTGAGTGTCTTCATACTTTTATTTTTGAAATACACCAATTTTTATACACTGCAGGAAAAACTAAAATAAATATTATAATGCAAATTTGCAAAAAAGCAGCATATGCATCAAAATAAACTATTTCCAGCAGTGCAATATGAGTCCTAAGCATCCCAGAAACCACACAGAAAGTCATAAAGTCAAAGATAACTTTTAAAAACACCAGTATAGGCTCATGAGGCCCTGATGGTAAAAAAACTACATTTCCGCGAAAATGACGTCACTTCCGGTTTCGGGCAGGTCATGGCGGACATGCGATAGTTCGCTCTGATGGTCGTAGGAAGTGTTACAAACAGCTGATCGGATCGGCAAAGCGTGTTTCTGGAATATTATGTTTTTGTTGCTGCAAGTGCTTTTTATGCAGTTTTTGCAAAACTATATGTGGAAGGAAACTGTGACCGAGGACAAGCTGATGGCATAAGATGTAAGTACAACTCCTCCAGTTTCATATGCAAAAGAAATTATTGTGCTAGCTCACGTGGTTGCAGAGCTACCGGGATTTAAAAATAGTTACACAAAACGGAGCGTGCTGCTCTGACCGGCTTTAAAGGGTTAAACTTGGCTTGTTGGGTTGAGACTCACGTGATCTCCTCAGGTGAAAATCAGCCGTTTGGGTCAAACTGGGACATTTGCACTGATGCTGTTTCATGTTCACATCTCTCAGATTAAAATAACAGACACATATGAAAAATAGAAACCTGGTGTAGATTTAGAGGCCGGCAGCTTCAGGAGAACTCATCGAGTGTCTGAGGAGCTGCAGACGCCTCCACCAGGCCGGCTGTGGGGCCAGGGCCCCGACACTTTACAAACATCTACAGCCTCATTTAATCTCACCGATACTCCAGGTTCCTGCAGCGCCACCCACAGGACGCCCTGGGGACGTTTCAAAGCCTCCTCAAAGTCCACAGACTAGTCGGGGAATTCCCAAACACCCTTAAATATCCCGGACAGGATAACGACGTGTCCACTGATCCGAGACCAGCAAACTGCGAGCGAGCAGACGGAAACTGGAGCCTGAACTCGAGTCCTCTGCAGAACACGAGCTTCACCCTGATCACATGATCAACCGCCCGCCAGCACCAACACATCTAAACCAACATGAACCCCAGCTGTGTTTGGTAGCCTGACCCTGCGATCACGCTGTGGAGCTTTCAAAGTGTGAGAGGAAACGGCGTGGGAGTCTGACCTCAGCGTGCTGTCCGTCTGACGTGAACAGCTGAGTGACCGTCATCTCGTTCTTGGTCAGCGTTCCCGTTTTGTCCGAGCAGATCACATTACAGCAGCCTGACGGGGAAAAACGGCACAAAGGTCACCAACGTGCAGCTCACAGAAGGTCGGGCTACTCTGTGCACGACCGTTTCCGTCACGACGTACCCAGAGTTTCCACGATGGGAAGTTTCTTGATGATCGCTCTCTTCTTCACCATCCGCATCACGCCGAGCGCCAGCGTCACCGTCACCACGATGGGTAAGCCCTCGGGGATGGCAGCCACAGCCAGACTGAAGGAGGAGAGGAGGAGACAGACTTATGATTTACATCCTCACCGAACAAACGCAGAAAACATTTGTTTCCATTTGCTGTCAGTGTTCACGGTCAGCTTCCTCTAACAGGTGTAAACAGGAATCACCTGCAACGTCCCACAGCGCTAACTTCCCTCTCTCGCTTATAAAGGCCACTCTCCTCATGCTAACGTCGCTAACAGCAGACCGTGTGATCTCATTTATATGGAGGCTGCTCCACCTGTCGCACTGAGACCGAGCTCGCTCCTTCAGGTGTGTCACGGCTCTGTGCACCAAATCACACTGAAGGCAGCGACGCTCGCGTCCTCGTCTGTGGGTGGAGTTCACTCTCCTCATCATGAAACCAGCGTCACAAACCTGCTGCTATCACATCGCTGCACTCAGCTATAATCTGATCAACACAGGAAGCAGCTGCCTCGGTTCAACCAATAACCAAACAGAAGCATCACTCTGGGTCACCTGACACCGATGGTGAACATGTCCAGGATCCTCTTGCCCTGCAGCCAGCCCACCAGCATGATGACGCCTGAAACACATCAGAGACAGACTGAGCGCGGCGTGCAGACACCATGGCGACGGAGAGCAGGATGCAGCAGTGGGGCAGCTCACTGCACACACCCCTTACCCACGGCGTCTCCTCGTAATCACACGATCATCGTAAACTCACCGATGATGCAGAAGGAATAAAGCGACAGCTGCTTCCCCAGCAGGTCCATGCTCTTCTGCAGAGGAGTTTTAGGAGCCTGACAAAGCAAACAGGAAACAGATGTTTTCATGAACACTGCACCTCTGGCTGGAACTCTGTGACATTTGTATTGAATTATATTCAGATTCCGTGTGGGAGACCTCACCTCCTCTGCTTGCATCATCTTGAACACCTCCCCGAACTCAGAGTTCTCTCCGGTTCCGATGACGATGCCCTGAAGAACATCAGAACACCTTTCAGCAGGTAAAACTGTCTAAGCAGCTCCAAAAGCTTCAATAGCAACAGCTGCAGTTCCTCTGGTGTCCTGCTGAGGCAGCAGTGAGTCAGCCTGATACAGGCCGCTGTGTAACACCTGTCCTGCATTCATGCTTATGTTTGCATTATTAGGGGCGTGGCCAATTTGACAGGAAGATGGTGACACGGGTGACATTATGTGACCATTTAGTGACATCATGTGACCAATAACATGCCTGCTGTGAGGTCACTGAAGTTGTGAGAAATTCGAGGGTTTTGATTGGACGTTAGTGATTAGCAGGTATCTGTCAGCTCTCCACGGTGCATTTCCCTCTGCAGTTATATGTGTGTTGCTGTGCCAACGGGAACCCTCCCACCGAGGGATTAATAAAGTTTCATCTAATCTAATCATTCTGCCGGCAGCCACTAACATGATGGTTACAGTTTTCTACAACCACGGCGGCGTCCTACACGCCGTCTGTCACCACTGAACCATCGATATGAAGGAGGAGGACGCGTCATCACTTCCTCACACCGTCTGCAGCCAGAATCAGCGCACACTTACTTCCTGTAACCGTCTGTGGAGCAGAAGAAGAAGAGCGAGCTGCTACCTTGGCTTTGCCGCAGCGCACCAGCGTCCCCATGAAGGCGATGTTGCCGCGGGAGGCGATGTCTCCGTTGGTGGATGCCGGCTGGTGGGCGGTGGACTTGGCGCAGGGCGTGGTCTCCCCCGTCAGACTGGACTCATCCACTGACAGGTCTGTCGCCTGCGAGGGTGGAGGAGACAGATTTAACTCCAACCAGGAGGGATACTCTGACCTTTAACCTCTAACCTGGCTCACTAAAGGCACCATTGACCCCATCCCCACCTCAGAGCAGGCGGCCATCTTTACACGACAGCAGCTGCTCTTAATGAAGGTTCACGTTTCCCAGCGTGACGCGGCGTTCACTCCTGAGACGACCCGGTGACAACAGAGGCCTCAAAGCACCGCCTACACACACCTACACACACCTACACCCACCTACGCCAGCCTACGCCCGCCTACACCCAGCCTACACCCACCTACGCCAGCCTACACCAGCCTACACCCAGCCTACACCCACCTACGCCAGCCTTCACCAGCCTACACCCAGCCTACACCCACCTACGCCAGCCTACACCCACCTACGCCAGCCTACACCCAGCCTACCCCAGCCTACACCCACCTACGCCAGCCTACACCCACCTACGCCAGCCTACACCCAGCCTACACCAGCCTACACCCAGCCTACACCCACCTACGCCAGCCTACACCAGCCTACACCCAGCTACGCCAGCCTACACCCACCTACGCCAGCCTACACCCACCTACACCCAGCCTACACCCAGCCTACACCAGCCTACACCCAGCCTACACCCACCTACGCCAGCCTACACCAGCCTACACCCACCTACACCAGCCTACACCTGTCTCAGGGACACCTGTGGGTAAAATTCGACGGGGGAATAAATAAGTAAATAATAAATAAATAATAAAAAGCGTCCTGTGCGTCTGCATTAACTCGCTGATGCTGTTCAGAGCTCGTTTAACTAATGAGGATCACTGTCACTGGAATTTGTTGCACGTGGTGAAGATGCCGGACGAGGACCGCGGTGACCTTCTCTTTGTTCTGATGTCCGTCTCACCTGCAGTGAAGCAGGGAGCTGCTCGATAATCAGAAACTCCCTGTGGACTTCCTGTTGGACAGGGGGCGCTCTCGAGCTCACTGAAGTTTGTGTGAAAGTTTTCTTCTGTGTGCTGAAGCCGCAGCAGGTGGAAGCTGCTGCTCGCTTCATGCCCCAAACCAAAATGGAGGCTCGCGGTAACGCTCACCATCTAAACCTGGAGCTGCGGTCTGAAACAGGCTGAAAACTTTCTCCCAGTACTCGAGACTCGAGAGCGCCCCCTGCTGAGGGGTTTCATTTATTTATGATCAGGCCTGATCAGAGGGCGTTCTGCTCCCGTGTTTGCAGGAACCTGACCTCCTCTGATCGTTCATCCTGAAAGCATTTAGTTTCTTTCTTGGAAACGAAAGCGCTCAGCTTCCAGCAGCACAGCTGTGATCTCTCCTGTCCCAGAATCCCTCGCTCACGCTCACGCCTGACAGAAACCTATCAGTGTTTTTACCTCGAAGAGACGGAGGTCAGCCGGGACCTTCTCCCCCACCGACAGGCAGACGGTGTCTCCGGGAACGAGCTCTCTGGCCAGCAGGTGCTCCAGGTTCCCCTCCCTGACACTGAGGAGGAAGACAATGGGGAGAGTGTTTACAGTCATGCTCCTCCCCCCCTGCGCGCTCTGCTGCGTCAGGGACACAACACATTAATAATTCACTTTTTGAAAATGTGCATTTCCATGGATGAAGTTGAAATTTGTGGATCCAGCTCTGTCCTCTGTCTCTCACATGCCAAACGTTAGCCACGACCGAACTGTAACCCTGATGAAGAGTGGATCATCGGGGGAAACCGTGCTGCTCAGCTCGCCTCGGGAATCTCGCGTTGCTCCGACATCGGCGCATCGTAAAGGCATCAGATGATTTATCAGAACTTTGGCCAGGACTCAGTCTCAGCTTTCAGGGAAACTCTAAGAAGTTTCTCAGAACATCGCGAGCAGTGAAATTAATCCTGTGACCTCAGGCTGAGAAGAACAATGCTGTGTGTAGCTGTGTGCTCGTGCTCACAGTAATGTGAGTGCTGGTCACACAGTGTGCCAACAGGGGGCGCTACAGTGTGGATAGATGGAGCTGCGACTGACTTTAAACTGATTCATTTATGGAGGCAAATTTCTGGATTCTTGGCTGTGAGATGACAGAGGAGCAGACGCTTCATTACAAACAATCAAAACTAGGAGACGATGTTCTGCACAGACATGCAGGAGGACGAGGCAGGAGAGCTCCGCCCACTGGAGGAGGTCAGTAACTCACCAGTGACACTCTGGAGGGACGAGCTTCCCCAACTCCTCCAAAGATTTCTCTGAACGATACTCCTGCACACAAGACAACAACTTCATCACACACAGACACACACAGACACACAGAGACACGCACACAGACACACGCACGCACACACACACACAGACACACACACACACACACAGACACACACACACACACACAGACACACACACACACACACACAGACACACACTCACACACACAGACACACACACACACACAGACACACACACACACACACACAGACACACACTCACACACACAGACACACACACACACACACAGACACACACACACACACACACAGACACACACTCACACACACAGACACACACACACACACAGACACACACACACACACACACAGACACACACACACACACACAGATACACTCACACAGACACACTCATGCAAACACACACAGACACACACACACACACACAGACACACACACACACACACACACACACACACACACACACAGATACACTCACACAGACACACTCATGCAAACACACACAGACACACACACAGACACACAGACACACACACAGACACTTACACACACTCACACACACACAGACACACTCACAGACACACACACAGACACACTCATGCAAACACACACAGACACACACACAGACACACAGACACACTCATGCAAACACACACACAGACACACACACAGACACACTCATGCAAACACACACACACAGACACACTCATGCAAACACACACACACAGACACACACAGACACACACACAGACACACACACACACACACAGACACACACACAGACACACTCATGCAGACACACTCACACACACACAGACACACACACAGACACTTACACACACTCACACACACACAGACACACTCACAGACACACACACACACACACTCACACACACACAGACACACACACACACACACACACACACACACACACAGTGTTGTTAAAGAGTAAAAGCAGGACGTACCTGGACGAAGGCGACTGTCACTACGATGATGATGGCCTGTGGGGGAAAAAGCACAGACTGAACTTCCAACATGATTTTTTTAATTCTTCCATCGTTTACAATAAAATCCTGCAGCTGTGGAAATCCCACTGTGCTGTGAGTCGTTCAGATTTCAGTGAATGTTTGTGACATCAGAGCTCAACATTCATCTTTTCCTTTCATTATAAAATATATTCCACATTTCCTTTCAAATTAAAAGCACCGTTTGTAACCTCTCACCTCTGCTGAGCATGCATTTATGTTTATTTCCTGTGAGGCGGAGCTTTGGCCTCACCGTGGCCCCGTCTCCTTTCACAGTCATCATATCTGAATGTGATGACGTGAATAAGCTCTTCATCATTTCTGCTTGTTCACGCTGAGGTGGACTCAGACCATCAGCTGACCTTCTGGCTTACGCTGCTGACGCTCTGCGTCCGTTTGGATTAAAACAGACACCTGATCAAACATCCTGAAGGGTTCCCGGATCACTTTAATGACCCAAAGTCTGAAAGCAAACAGCCGGCCTGCGTGTGCACAGGGACGTTTCTTCTTTTACGAGGGGTCAAACTGTGTGAGTCACTCAGACTCTCCCTCTTAGATCCTCTCTCTGCACATGAATCCGCCTTTGGTCTAAAACCAGAGGACAGCCGGTGTCCTGACAAACCGTCCTGCCATACGTAGTTTATGCTGTCAACAATAATTCCAGCATGTAGGACGGTTTGTCATGTTGTGCGTGTGTGCAGAAACAACCGGCCAAACCTTCCTGTTCAGTTTTACTTCACCGATGCAAATAAACTCCTACAAATCGATGACTTTAGGTAAACGAGGCCCGTCTTCTGTGATGGACCTGACCTGGTTGTGGCTGAACGAGAAGCGTGCAGACGTTCAAACGTGTGCAGACGTTCAAACGTGTGCAGACGTTCAAACGTGTGCAGACGTTCAAACGTGTGCAGACGTTCAAACGTGTGCAGACGTTCAAACGTGTGCAGACGGGCTGCAGAGAAGGTCGGACTTCTTGTTTTTAATGTTTCTGTGCCTGTGGCGTTCCTCTGCAGGCCCGAGGCGGCGGCGATCCACCTCTCTGTGACGGCGTACGCTGAGACAATAACAAGCACGCACCGTGCTGACCAATCACAGAGCACCACTGCCTCACAGGACGGCTCAGTCACTGACCCCGTGACCTTTACATTTAAAACTTGCTGCATTTGAGTCACTGAGTCTAAAAACACAGAGCTGCTGTTCCCTCTCCTGCCATCTGAACTTTGACCTCATCTTTGTCGTGTGTAACCTCGTGTGGAGGACCTGCAGGTGAGCGCCGCTGTTACTTACCACTGTGATGCTGATGGCGTCGTCGAACTGGTGCATGATGACGCTGATGACCGCCGACGCCAGCAACAGCAGGATGAGCGGATCTTTGAACTGCAAAGAGACACAGGCTGAGGTCAGAGGTCAAGTGTCACATGATTACAGACGTTTGGAGGACGTGTTCTTTAACAAGGACACGGCGCGGGTAAATCGAACGAGTCATCGCAGGTACAGACGCGTCACCGTCAGACTTCCTGTTTGTAACCGGCAGGCTGTAACGTGTGATCGTCAGGTTACTGTCGCACAGCTGAAGGAGAAACTCTGAGCTCGCGTCTGGACTGTGAGGTCAGCGTGATGTCAGAGCGCCACAGCAGCTCAGACTCGACTCGCTGCAGGGCTGGCGTTTGTTTAGTGAAGCAGCGGCTCGAGCGTGTGATCGCAGGAGGAGACGCGCTCAGATTACAGACAAGAGGTGTGTTTGTGAAGCCGTCCAATCAGCAGTCAGGAAAGATTTTCTGCACACGTCAGCTGATGTGTTTACATTTTTCAGAGATCCAGAGTTTCTGCTCCTCGCTTGGACTCGAGCCGACAGCTTCCTCCTGTCCTCTCCGTCCGCGCTCACGCTCTGTATTTAAACTGGAGCTGCTGGAGCTGCTGGAGGCCTCCAGCAGCTCCAGCAGCTCCATCGTTCAGCCGCTCGAGTGCTCCGCCTGCTGCTCCTTCAGTTAGTTTCCTGATGCTTTCAGGGCTGAAAGGCGTCTCATGTGGCCTCCTCAGCTGGCTCGTCCAATCAGCAGCCTGAACGAGGCCCCTGATCTGTTTCATAACGCCGCGCTGTGGCGGTGACACGAGCTCCGAGACAGAAACGAAGAACGCTACAGGATCTAAGCTCCTCCTTTGTGCAGTCACCACACACGTGCTCGTCCTATTAAAAGGTGCGAGCAGCGATGAGGTCACGGTTACCACGGTGCCGTCCACATGAAGCAGGTCTTGGGGTTACACGTGTTTCTAACACGGCTGTGAGGCGACGAACGTCTGCTGCAAAAATAAATCTGTTCTTCCACAGGACGTTATGTAACGCCGCAGACGTGCGCGGGTTAACGCGGCGGCGGAACAATGACAGTCGGGGACACGGCGAGCCTGCAGACGCGTTTCAGGCTCCGGATAAAAATAGCGTGCTGGGTGACTCTGCCGCTGCACGTTTGAGGGACTCGCCGTCACACAGAGAGAGAAACAGTGAGTGAGTCTGCATGTGATGCGTTACCTGTGACAGGTACTTCCTCCACAGCGGCTCGTCCTCGCTGATGTCGAACTCGTTCCAGCCGTGGTACGCCCTCCGCCGCCTCACCTCCTCCTGGGTCAAACCCAGCTGCAGGTCGGCCTGTGGGCAGGACACGCAGCGGCGCTCAGATTACAGAAACAGGACGACGCGTCTCATTGGCTCAGTCTAAGTCTGAGGATTTTTAATGGCGTCGTTCTCATGAAGTGATCAGTAAAACAAACAACAGCTGAGCGCGCTCAGAGGCGCTCGCCGCCTTACCTGCAGCACACATGCTACTTCATTGACGGGCAGTTCACTGGCTTTTCTGGACGTCAGTACTGGGACCATGGTCTCATCCTCACTGGAGGGTTCTCCTTCGGAAAGCTGGAACGGGAATAAAACAGAGAGACTGAGACTGCAGCAGGTTCCTGCTGAGAGCTTCTCAGGGCCGGACAACCTGCACCTGCACAACGAGCATCGAACAGTGACGACGGCGTCTGTCAGACTGCACCGAGCTTCTCCGTGAAATGGATCACATTCCTCCACTTTTACTCGAGCAGAGCTCTGGGAGCTCTAAGGTGGGAGCACTTGTGACTCACACACCTGACGACCAGCTGTGCAGGTAAGTGTCTGAGTGACGACACAGCTGTGACCTCTGGCTGAACGCTGACATTTAACCTTTTCTGGATGACTTCAAATCCAGTTTCTCAGCTGCTGTCAAAGATAATCCACAGAGTCACATTTCAGGACTCGTTACTGCAGGCGTAATGCTGCTGGCAGGAAGTAACTGGAAACCTTTTACAACCAAGACATACGTTTGTTAATAAAAATGCTTCAGAGGCACCGACACCCACAGGACCGGAAAGACTGCATTTGAAGTTTTACTTTTATGAACTAAACGAACGTACGGCAGCGCAAAAGCTCAGAGGAAATGAGGGGAAGAGGACCAGAATGACTTCCAAAGTAAAAGCACCTCTGCACTTAATGCAGACCTGCAGTTCCTCTGATGTCCACTAGAGACCGGCTCTATCGGGAACATCTGAACTCCGAGTCGAGTCTTCACGAAATAAATGTGAGGAAAAAACAAAGGTTTTGTTTGTGGCAGCGTCCGGCGGGACTAACAGCGTGACGCGCTGCAGGTTTACAGAGCAGAGAGGTGAAGAGGACAAACTGAGCATCAAACAGCTTCGTGCTTGTTGTCATGCATGATGCTGATCACTTCCTCCCAGCAGGCTGCAGGTCTGAGGACGAAGGCTGACGAAGAGGAAACCGACAGCAGGAAACAGAACAAAGGCGGCAGCGGCGCCGCGGTGCAGGGTTTAAAGCAGAACAAAGAGCAGACAGGAAGTCGATTCTCCTCCCCGTCACAAGAGCAGCTTTTTCAAACACCTGCACAGGTTCACAGGAAGTGCACCTCATCAAAGACTCAGTCGGAGTTAGAATTTAGAGCTACTGGAAGAAAACTGTCGAGAGTCGGTGGCTAACGCGGTGGCTAGCATTAGCTAACAGCATCCAGGCCGTGTCAAAGGTCAAAGTCCAGTTTGGGCAGATGGCTTCAGACCGAACGTTAGCTCGTGCTACCTTAATGCCACAGACACGAGAGAGCGACGAGTCTCTGACGCCTGTTCTTACACCTGAACTCGTTTATGGCCCCACCTGAGAGACGCGACTCGGGGCAAAGTCTCACCATAAACCTGAGTGACGTGTTTCTGGTGAAGCGTCCCAGCCTGGCTGTGCAATATATGTGCACCTGCGCACACCTGCCGGCTTAAAGCTTCGACCTGAGCCTGGCGGAGCAGCTGCAGGCCAGCTGTGTGCAGCTGTAACGGCGTGAGAACAAGTCTGTCCCACAGAGGTGAAGGAACTCCCGGCATTTCTCATCTGCTTTCAATGTTTTCACAGTCCGAGCTGCCGGGCGGCTCCGGCCGGAAAACTGCGGCTCGAGACAGTTTTCCACGCAGTGGCTGAATGCGATGAATAAACTGCACGTCAGCAGGAAGTGCAGCCAACAACACGAAGGTGTCTGCGGATGATTAATGCTGCGACCCGAGCAGCAGCCTCACAGGTGCATTTCAGACCACACGAGACCTGAAAGTGTCAGAAAAGCTGAGATCAGAGTTCAAACAGAAACAGCGTCACGCCCAATCGTCGCTCCTGCAGGAGATGAAACCCCCGCCCCTCAGCCTCCTCGTACATACACTTCAACGGGTGAAGTGTCTTGCCCAAGGACACAACAACCGAGACTGTCGGAGCCGGGGCTCGAACCGGCAACCTTCTGATTACAAGACGAACTCCCAACTCTTGAGCCACGATCTAGAAGCTACCACTCAGCAGAAGTGCACACTGTTCTGTGATCACCTGTGATCACCTGCCAGCCTCCTCTTCCTTCAATCAGTCAGCGTTACCTGAGACACAGGTGTGCAAAATTCCTCACAGCATCCACACAGAGCTGCCCCTGTGCCTCTGAGCAAACGTCTGCTTTAAAAACGTTTTGCTCTGCAGACAGAGGACAGAGGAGCCGCGATCAGCTGAGAGGATTGTTTCTGATTAGCAGTGAGAGCAGCTTAGACGACCATCCTGCTGCCTCCTCCTCACGCTGCCCCCGCAGGATGGGAGGGTCACTGCAGTCGGACTTAAACTAAACGCAGATCCTGCTGTCAGAGTATTAGCGCCAAGGTCACTGCTGATGTCACACCTGAGCAAACACGAGTAGCATCAAAGCATCATGTGACCAAAGAAGTGATTCTGACGCCTCCCACAAACAAACGCTCACTCTGATCAGAGATGAGCTGTTCAGGTGTGCTGGGTGACAGCAGTCATTACCTGTCTCACCTTTGCTGCTGCGACTCATTGCTGCTGATTTTACTAAATGCAAACACCAAACAAACTGAAACGCACCCGACCTCTACACCAGGCTCAACCACGCTTCACTACCATCTGACATCATCAGCTGACATCATCAGCTGACATCATCAAGTCAGGTTGCCCGACAGGAGACAGCCGTCCTGCAAACAGCTGCAGTCTGACAGCATGACTCTCACAGAGATTGTGGAAGGTTTGCAGATACTTTGAGTCTGAGGTGTAAATGCAGATTACAGCTCGGTGCCATCAGCCAGTGATTTTCCTGCAGGAAGCCTGCAGAGCGCAGATGTAAGAGTTAAATATGAAGTAAGTAGACAGAAACAGCTGTGGAGTCACAGACATACGACAGGTTGACAATCTCATGACGCAGAAATACACAAAACTACAGTGAGAAACGGGATGAAACAGACACTGATAAAGTTTAACTTTGAGGACACGATCATCACATCTCCAGATTTTAATAATTTGATAACGAATCCTGTGATAATAACATCTGTTGCTGGCTGGCGATTCCCACGTCTGTGCGAGGGTCACTGCGCCGTCAGAGTTCACACACAGCGAGCTGCGGCTGAAGTCTGATTTCATCGTCGCTCTGCAGGAGAGCCGCGAGCTAACGCAGCGAGCTGAGTGTCCATAACTCCTCCTCCACCAGCTCAGGCTCAGAAAAGCCTCCGACAAACTCAAATACGTTATGTTATAAATGTTAATGCATTACAGTGAAGCAGGTGGAGCACACGCAGCACTGATCATCATTTTTAAACTGGAGCAGTGAGCGAGGACAGGAACAGGCAGACGCTTCACCTGGCCTCCAACCACAGCGCCTCAGGAAGGTGGTGGTGTTAAAGTGAGCTGCTGCTCCATTGGCTGCTTGGTCAGTGATGCGATCGCAGTTTTTCAACTTCACCAGGGCGGAGCTCCAGCTGTAATCTAATAACTGAAGATGGGTGGAGTCGCACCATCAACCCTCAGTTTTCCCTCTCAGCTGATTTCCACACACACACACACACTCCTGGTGCCTATGGTAGGACAACTTTTCTCCGTGCCCCTGGTACACTGCGCAGAACAACCTTGCCACACACACCCGCGCACACACACGCACCCACGCGCACACACACACACACACACACACACACACACACACACACACACACACACGCTCTCCTTCAGTTTCACGTCTTTTCTTGTTATTTCTGACATAATGTGTGCTTTGTGTGAACATCTGAGACTTCCTGCTCTTTGTGTGGCTCGTGTTTCACAGGCCTCTCTTATCTGGTTAAAGCGCCGAGCTGAACTCTGGATGACGGCCGGCTTGGTGCCAAACGGGCCGTTAGCTGCACGCCTCGCTGGCTGCTGGTGCTCATTTCACTTCCCGAAGGATCGACGGACTCCAGGGGAATATCAGCAGAGCTCCGCTTCGCTGCATCGCTTCCTCTAAGTTAATGACGGGCAGAAAGAGAAAGTAGGTCGGACCCGACAGCCGGCGGTGACTTTCAGATGAGGACGTGATTGAATTCATTAAAGAGAAGAAGGTCTGTCCACAGAGGAGGACGGCGTTTATTTCTGGACCAAACTGTCCTGAAAACATCCACAGATCAGACGTATGAACTCTTTGTTCACACGAAACCTCGTCCTCGCTCTCCTTCAGTGCCAGCAAACACACAGAGCTGCTGACACTTCGTTACAGGAAGGTTTTATTTCCACTTCCTGTCGGCTGCTCTGCACTCAGGGCTTCATTTGTTATTAAAAGCATGAAGTAAAAACGAGTCACAGACACTCGGCTCATGTTTGCAGGTGTAGATGGGCGGGGCAGCACTATGAAGCTCTGGGCGGATGTTACCTGACACGGCCCCCAACGCACCCAAGCTTACAGGACGCAGGCTGTGCAGGTTACCGTGGTAACCGAGGAGCAGGTACACTTAACATGACCTCAGTGTTTATGATCTCCATCCTGAACGCCGCCTCACGGCCCAGCTACCGTCTAATTATCGAGCTGCTATGGCGCCGCTGCGTCGCACTGAGCGTGTTCGAACATGGCAGAAGAACAAACACACCTCCACCCACCTCCACCCACCACGCCGATCACCGGCATCAGTCTGAAACTGTAAATGAACCTGTTACAGCAGTGACCCCACTGGGAGGCTCACTTCCACTCAAAGTGACGCCTGTTCACAGATGAGCCAATAAAAGCTCTCGCGAGCCGCTGAATCAAAGGCTCAGGTGGTGCTGGTGGGGTAAATGGTTGTAGGTGAAGCTATCAGCGATTGAGCTCACGCACCACTCGGTGTTCCTCCAGACTCAGCACCACGAGCACTTCTACAACCAATCGGAGCTGAGCAAGACCTCCGAATAACTACATCACAGATCAGTTTACAAAGCTCCGCCCTTCATCAGGGTGGAGCTCCAGCTTCAGTCTAATAACTGAAGACAGGTGGAGTCACTCCATCAACCCTCAGCCTGAAACATCACAGTTTTCCCTCTCAGCTGATTAGCACACGCACACACACACACATGCACATGCACGCACACACACACACCCCTTCTGTGACCTCGCTGTATTGACTGCACTTTCAGCAGCAGCCACAAAATTGATTTTCCAGGATTGATAAACCCAAACGAGAGGTCTGAACCGTGGCGCTGCGCCGCACTGATGACGACCACGCTAAACTTCACTGAACCTGCCTCACTCCGTCCGCACGCAGCTGGTCAGCGACACCAGAACCACAAAAAAAGAACTGTTACAAAACTTTTCAAAAACAGCGGTTTGAGTTTAAAATATTGAAGCTCTGAATATTATCAGTGAAGAAAAGTTACAAATCCACGTTTAAACTACACGAGGACGAACAGAGAGCCATCTAAATCACAGACGTCACATGACTTTTCTTTGAGAAGAAAGCAGTAAATTTACAGAGCGATCATGAATATTCTCAGGGAATTAAAAACATTCATGAGGAAAATGAAAGTAAAAAAAATCTTTCAAGTATAAAATCACAAGAAAGACAAAAGTCACAAAAAAAGTGATTTGTCACATGATTTTGTCACCAGACAGTCCACACTTCCATCTAACCAATCACGTCAGTTATTCACACACCTGCTGTGTGGGCGGGACGATTTTTATTATAGAACCGGTGTTACGACCGGTTCTATAATAAAAATAGATCCTAACAAAGGAAGCTGTCACACCACCAGCTGGGTGCGGAGCAACATTCCAGTGTCCTGACGCATCAAAGCTGTGCGTGGATGTTTTAGCAGGTGTGACACATATGTGGAGATATATATATATATATATATATATATATATATATATATATATATATATATATATATATATATATATATATATATATATATATCTCATCAAGAAATCCCTCATCTTTGGAAAAGAGAGTTTATTACAGAGAAATGGCTCTTTCCAAAATAAAAGCTCTACTATACGCTTCTTCTGGGCTATATTCTCAGCAGCATATTAAACATATCAGGTCCCCATAAGGAGAATCATGTGCTAACGGCTGTCTAAATGACTCGGGTAAAGTTTGTAGCATGCTGCTTGTTGTTTTTGTCTGCTTCCACTTGTCTTTGCACTAGGATGATGTCGGAGTAAATGTGCAGTCATATTCGTTGTGTTCCCACTAGTGCTGTCAGCGTTAATCTGAAATGACGTTAACGCCACAACACGGCAAATCTCCGTTAACGAGCTACCGCGGATCGCCCCGTGCGTGGGGCTGGACGGCCAACACTTAACGAGCTAACTGCGCTAACGAGCTAACTGCGCTAACACACTAGTTCCCACCCATGTAATTGAGCATTGCGTGGCACATCCAACATACTGTTTTACTTTAGTCCATGACGCGCTTACCTTCAGGGTCATACTTCACATGAAGACCAAAATAGTTCCAAACGCCAGATCTGAATGAGGGTGGGGGAGGTTCAATTTGCCATGTTGCAACGAGCTTAGCTTCTGTCTTGCTAGCTTGTGCTGCACTCAGTGGATCTGCGCTCGACAGTGCAGCCTAGGCGGAGTAGTCGAAAGCAGATCCACTGAGCGCTCAACACAGACAGTATCGTCAGAAGAAAAGTTGATAAATAAAAAAATGTTGTATTGCTCATACATATGCGTACCAAACCGAAAGCACTGTATCGAATGGTTCAATATCGATACGAGTATCGTTGCTCCCAAGTTTTTGATATTTCCATACTTGTTCTCTATAAATAACCCAGGTTTGTGTTATGCGATTATTATAGTTTATTATATGTACATAATAATTTATTGTAATGGCATTTGGTTTTATTTACCTGTATATTTATTAACAGTAAGGCCTGTGTTATTTTATTCCATCTAACCAATCAGGTCAGTTATTCACGCCACACCAGCGGAGGACGTTTTGCTTTCAGTTTCCTGCTGTGTGGGCGGGACGATTTTTATTATTATTATTTTATTATTTTATTATAGAACCGGTCGCAACACCGGTTCTATAATAAAAATAGATCCTAACAAAGGAAGCTGTCACACCACCAGCTGGGTGCGGAGCATCATTCCAGTGACGCATCAAAGCTATGCGTGGATGTTTTAGCAGGTGTGACACGTATGTGCAAACCCAAATTAACACAATAACTCCAAAGAACCAAGAGAGACGGTGACGACACGATCAGAGGGGCGGTTGTTTTATTACTTCATTATTTATTGGTGCTGTATCAGGCTAATGCATGTATTCTCCTGCAGCCTCATAACTACAGTCACATAAACACGCTGCCATTTTTAGGCTCCATTATTTTATTTTTCCTTAAATATATTTTTACTGTTACTTATTTATAACTGTTAATAGCCTTTAACAAATATAATTATTTTTTCCTGGGGGTCTGAGAGGTTTTATTTTCTGATGTTATTAAAATATTTTACTTTATTACACATTAACTACACATGAACTCAACTGCCGCTGTCTGGGTCTCATTCCCCGCCATGTAATGTTTAAAGTATATATATATATATATATATATATATATATATATATATATATATATATAATAACAACAACCCACAGTCATCCTGACAGGGTGACGTTTTCGTAAGTTTTTGATATTTCCATACTTGTTCTCGATAAATAACCCAGGTTTGTGTTCTGGAATTATTATAGTTTATAGTTTATTATATGTACATAATAATTTATTGTAATGGCATTTGGTTTTATTTACCAGTATATTTATTAACAGTAAGGCCTGTGTTATTTTATTCCATCTCCGTAATAAGCCTAACCTGAATCGGCCATGGCACGCCTGTACTCTGATAACGAGCGCGGAGCTCTCGCAGTGTTAGCCTGGCTTAGCCTGCTAGCTGCCCCGCCGGTGAGCTCACGGTGTCCCGGGGACAGGGACAGCGGACCTGGCCGCTGGAAGCCTCGGACACTCACGACGAACTCAACAGCACCGACTGCCGCTGTCTGGGTCTCATTCTCCGCCATGTCAGCTCCAAGGGGCTAACTTACGTCAGATTCCCCGGTGACAGCTACAGGCTAACAGCCGCTATCAGCGCTCCTCTCCCGGAGACAAACTAAGCAAACAAACCCGACGCCGGGCTGCTGTCAGCTGCTATGGACAGTTACTGAATTCCGGAGGGTTTCATCGCGGGAACCGTGTTTGATTCATGGGCTCAGAGGTGGGTTTAATGGCATTATGAGCCGCCATCACGAAGGAAAAGTGAAAATTTGTAAAACTTACCAGCAGCTCCCGTTTCTTCTGCATCTTCCGTGAAATCCCGGAGCGGAGCGTCTTCTTCCGACAGAGGAGCGTCCACCATGCCGCACTCACGGGCTCTGCTCCGCGCTTCCGGACACCCTTTCAAAATAAGACCGGCAACGGAAATGGGCGGTCCTCTGACGGTTCTTTCAACAACGGAGGTGTTACTGCTTTCAATAAAAATTAAACATCAGCAGCGAAATAAAATCATAAACGCGGAAGCTGCAAACAGGCGGAGCGGGGAGGCCTAAACCACGTATTATATCAAAATAAAAGATACAAATAAAAATATATCGACTAAAGCAACTACACCAGCTCCTGCACTGAAACTTAATTAATTATTATTATTAATTATAAATTTTTTTTTTTTATTCTAATGAAGCTGCGCTGCAATTTTTCAAGCATTTTCTGAATTTGCTTATTTCATAAGTATTACACCTCTGCGTGTGCCTGTTGTATACTTGTTTTTATACGGTTTTAAGTATAAAACAGGTAAGATGAGAATTGACTAATGGCGAAGTAGTGCTGTTTTTTTAAGGGCAGTGTTTGAAAAAGCGCTTTTCATACCCACCTGGGCAGACAGGTTAGTCATAACACCGCTGCTGGCTGGCTTTTATTTTGAATACACAGTCACCTCACTTCCTGTTAGGTTTCAGATGACTTAGCTCACCGTGCCAGAAAGTTCCTCTGGTCAAAACACAGATCCTGTGTGCTGCAGCACATGACCCACTACCACCAAATACTAAAATACTACTACTACGAATACGTCATATCATATAATTTATCTTATAACGGATATCAGTACTACCTGTAACTATTGCTGATACTTATATTTCATTGCTAAATTTATTATTACATGTATTTTTATATTTGTCCATAATGAACATTATTTATTTAAAATTATTTATTTCAGGGAAGTTAAATGTCACTGTTATTACTGTCCCCCAGCCGGAACTGTCCAAATTCAGAGGCTGCATCCACCTGAGGACCCTGAGCGACGAATCTGAGTGGGCCGGGTCCTTTAATAAAGTTTTATTTAATCTAATCTAATAACTTTAATCTCAGCCAAACCGATTTACTCAGGAACAAATAAAACACTGAAAAAAATCAAACAATAACATGTTTAAGTTATCTAAGTGACTTATACATCATGTTTAACCTGAGTAGCGAAAGACCGCCGGGAGTTCGCTGTTCTCGCTGGCTCAGATATTTGCAGCTACATTCTCGCCTGAAAATATGCTAAAAGTTTATTTTGCGACTCAGAACGAGAAATATTAAAACTTAAAAATTAACTTAAAAGTAGCTGCCGCCATTGTTGGAAACTGGAATTGGCTGGGCCACGTTTTGAATTCTGGGATATGTTTTTTTTGTTGTCTGGGTGGAAAATCAGGAGATTTTCGGGAGAATGGTGGTTCCGGGAGATTTTCAGGAGGGGCACTGAAATTCTGGATTCTCCCGGAATAATCGGGAGGGTTGGCCTGTATACACCCACCTCCTCTATGGGATCTAGGGCAGTGTCCAGGACAGAGCTGGCCCTCATTAACAGTCTATTAAGCTGTTTCCTGTCCGTTTCCCCAGCAGACAACCAGATAGTGTCAGTGATGTCCCACACACCCCAAAAGGCCTCAGCCTGCCAGCAGAGGGAGCCGACTTTGGCTGTTCTCGTTCAGTGTCAGCGTCATCCGACCAGTCCAGCTTATTGTTCAGTTGAACATGGAGGTATCTGTACCTGGTTTCCTCCAGAAGTCGACCACCATCTCCTTCATCTTACTGGTGTTGATGTGCAGGTGCTGCATCCCAGCACCTCAGACTCAGTCCTGAAGCCTCTGTGATCTGCTGGTGAGGTAGCCGACTGTCCATGCAGTCAGGTGACTCCAGGTGACTGAATTAAAGGCACTGAAGAAAAAACATGACCCTCACAGTGCTTCCAGTTGTCTCCGGGTGTGACAGTGAGCTGTACTCATTATTTTAATATTTTATAGGACATTACAGTTAATTATTGCTATAAATATTGTTCATAATGGTTATTCTAAGACAGGACTGGTTTAACTGGTAATTTACTGTCTGTATAACCCACTAATTAACAACTAATGAATCACTAAGGAACCCTGAATAATGGCTCTCACTCACTCAATCTCTCACATACAGACCACGTGACTTTCGTCCGTTGCATTGTGGGTATGAGTGGCAACAAAATCAAAACACTGCATCAAGTATTTCCAGCATTAATCATTAATTCTTCAGTTTTAATCCCGACTTGCATTTTATTTGCCCCAAAAACACTTCTGTACAAAACGACGGAGAACTCGGCAGCTCTGCACGAAGACAGGCGTGACGAAGAGGCAACAAAAAGTACGAGGAACAAATCAAAGGAGTGAAAGGGTCACACCCACAGAGCACAGAGTGGAGTAAGGACGTCAGTGTGCTGCCCAACTATTATATGGTCCTAAGTGAGAGTGCACACACTCACAACATGTTTAGTAACTTCAGATCCTGCAACAAGCCCAGGTCCAGTTTACTTTGGTGATTGGGACGATTCCCTCTCACAGCATCATTGTTTCATTCTATTATAGAATCTTACAAGATATTCCATCAGCTTTATTAGCTGCTTCGGTGAAAAACAAATCAACAATGCAAAAAAAACAACATACTGGAAAACAGTTATTCATCACTTGCTTCAGTACAACCCTTCAGCACATATATGCGGACGTTTCGTGGCTGTTTTGATCTCGCTCTCTCTCTTCACGGATCAGATCTCGCTGTGGTAGCAGCTTTAAACTCGGTGTGACCCAGGCTGATAGAGGGCCCAGTCTGGATCACATTCCTGCATTTTGTAGGCTGGTTTTCCTACAAAACACAACAAACATTAGCCCGCAAAGCCACAGTGAACAAACCAGCAAAGCGCAACAAATTCACTTCAAATTATTTGTAACCGACATCAACAATTATGTTATGATAAATGACGTAATAACTACAACAGAAGACTGACCTTTGTGGAAAAGCTTGGAGCAGACTAACATGTGAGCTGGATGTTCTGGGACGTTATATTTGCTCTTTGAATGGCTGCAATCCAGACCATCCGTGGCTCTTTGTTACCTCGGAAACGTGGCTTAAACAATTTCTCTTCCACAACGTAATCCGATAACAACCGATCTCTTTACCCGTGGCTGCGACCGGCTATTGCAGCTAATAATTAGGGTTGCCAACTCCCTGAGAAATAAATAAGGGACACCTCGTTGCCAGGGCCAGGAACCCAGTTGTCTTCACCCTTCCCAGTGTGGTGAATTTTTTAGCTCTTTTTTTGTGTGTGAAATTATTTTTTTAACCATTTGACTTGAATTTGATTTAAGTAGATGCGTATTCTTTGTGATATCAACACATGGGAAACAAAAATCATTGAGCCATTTATTTTTAGCTCAAAATGACAACATTAACACAATAAAACACGTCTTTCTTAAACAGAAGCCTGTCATGCTTAACTTTTGAGAATAAAAGTAAATCTTTCTTTAAAAGAACTCTGTCCTGCTTAACTTAAAATTATATAAATTAATAGAAAACAATAGAAAGAAAAATATTCTTGTAACAGTGCACATTTAGTGCATTTAGTGCAGTTGGCTTCAGCAGAGGCATTATTTCAGCTTTTGCTCCCGTTTGTAAACCCACTTGTTCCCATGATTACGCATCAAAATCATCATTATTCATCTATGTATTACTTTTATGTATTACTCATCTATTCGTTGTAATCATCTATCCTTGCAGTTGTTTATTACACAAAATAAATGATATTATCACACTTCTGGCCACATAGCGCTTCACTGCGCGTGCCCATTTTAACCTTAACCAGAGGGTTTAAAAACAAACAAACAGTGTTTACCATATCTGCTTCTGCCGTGGCCTGGTGGACAAAAACTGGTTAAGGGTTCCCCGAGCTTTCACGCCCCTCATGTTCTTCATGTGCCCACCATTAGAAGCACGCCTATGGAAAAAGTGCGCCGGCACACAGTGCATTGCGCTTTATAGGTGTTTTCCTTTTCCCATTCTTCCCTGTACATTTGCAGCCTTTTTTCTTTCTCTGAGAGGAACAAACATTGCTGGTCTAATGCTGGGCTCACACTGTGCGATTTGTGGCCCATTTTGAGCCGATTTTTGAGTCGTGCGACCGTTTTGGTGATCGGCCCGATTTTGGCCTTCGTCGTGCATCGTGTAGTATACGTGGGGTAACGAGAAGCGATTAACACCTCACGACCAACTCCCGATCATCAATCGCTCGTGAGGGTGTCACCGCAGCCGCTCACACTGCTCACGCGCAAACACGTAAATGTCGGTGAAAAAGACGGAGCAGCACGGCTGTGCAGCGTGTGATCTGGACACAAGCGATGGAGGCACAACTTGTAGAACTTTGGAAAGCTCATCCGAGCCTTTTCGATGTGGCATCACCAAATTATCACGACCACAACAACCGTGAAAATAGTTGGATTTACATCGCTGCTCAATCACAGCTGATCATGTTTTTCATTAGCAGTTTAGCAAAGTTGATGGTGGTGTGTGTCTGTGTGAGTGAGAGACAGAGAGGGAGAGCGAGCGACAGATTTTCTGTTATAACCTTCATGTTATGGAGGCACAGTGTGACTCAGGTCGCATCAGAGCATCGGGCGGTATAGTGTGAGACCTGCATCGTGACCTACGAACTTATAACCCCTGCGAGCCAATCGTGCAGTTTGAAAATCGCACAGTGTTTGCCCAGCTTCAGGTGTACTGTCGTCTCAGACTTGCACCGCAGTGTCGGCGTTTGTTTCCCTGTTGGCCATGCTTTTTGTTGTGGTCATCTGTTGTCTTCCGGTATTTTCTCCGCAAGCGACCTTTCCTCAACCAATGAGATGAGCGGTAATCTGAATTGTCATACTCGAATTGTCATAAGTGTGCTGTCAGCTCATTGGTCACAAAGCAGGAGCGGGGCTGGGAATTATGTTTTCAAACAAAGCGTTAATTACATTAAAACTTATAGACTACTTTTGATTCTCACTGTATTACGGGACAAAGTGCGTCCCTTTTCAGCTCAATACGGGACGATTCCGTTTTTTAAGGGACGGTTGGCAACCCTACTAATAATACAACCGCTTCTTGCCATTTTTTGTGTTTCTTTTTATCGCTGTGTGACTGTTTTCACGTGAAAGCCTGCGCGCGCTAGTACCGCTTGCCACGCGTTCCCAGAATCCTTTGCGGTTTTACCCCTGAATGACGTCACATTTTCAATCAGTTCCCCAAACACCCGACAAACAGGGAAAAAAAACAAACAAAAAAAAAACAACAACAAAAAAAAAAACCCCGACAAACAGGGTCTGGGAGATGTTTTGGTGGAGGTCATGACCTGGCTCACTGATTTAGGAAATGTCTGATTATTATTGAAAGCAACACTTTATTGCTCACCTTTTCATCATTTATAAATAAACATACTTATAAGAAGACTCTCAGGTAACCTCACAGGTATGTTTGGACTGTGGGAGGAACCCACGGGAACAGGCAGAACACGGAAACTCCGCACAGACAGAGCCAGCCGGATTCAAACACCTGACCTTGTCTCTGTGACTCAGAGTAACGCGCTGCTCCGCCGCGCTGACCGGTCAGTGAGCCGACACGGATAATTGAATCGACGGAGAGTCTCATGCTGATATACGATCTTTGGAACTACCGCGGTTGGTGCTTAAGCATGCTTCCGCTTCCGCTGTAACCCGGAAACACAATAACAGCTGGAAACGGCGGCTCGATTAGCTGAGCGAGTCCGGCTGGTTTGTTGTTTATCCTCGGTTATCTGAGCACGGTGGGTCGGTACTGCGGTGGCAGGAGGAGAGCCGACATGAAGATCCGGATCGGCGGATCAGCCTGAAGCCTGTTCCCGTTAGCAGCCTTTAGCATCAGTGCTACGGCTAGCGCTGCTAGCACGCTGAAGCTAATAGCAGCAGTAGCTGTAGTCCAGTGAGAGCGAACGGCTGCAGGTTTGTCTGCTTTTTACCGTGTACTTCCCCCAGAGAGATGCTAACGGTTAGCCTCCGAGTGTTTTAGTATGTTTGTGGTCTCACAGCCGGTTTCACTCAGAGCTCTGGAAGCTCAGGCTCTCCCGCTGATGTTCCTCTGGTCAGGCCGGTGTCCCAGCTTAACTTGTTGGATCCGTTTACATCTTCCACATTAAAGATCTCCAGCTCGTGCAAATGCATACACGCATCGATATTATTTCCAGACTACAGCGAAATTATTTTTAATTAAACACAGAGATTAGAAAGTCTAACGCCTGGTCTCGTGTCTCTGTGTTTCTGTAACGTAAATAACGAGCGGACGTTTTCCTCACACACCACCGATCAGCTCCACGGACGCTCCAGTTTACACGTCTGTTCACCCGTCAGCGGTTAAATACCTGCCCACGTTACCTAGTGATGTCACAGTTTAACGTGGGCAGACACGTGTCGTCCTCACAACAATCTGCAGGAAATGAGCAGGTGTAGCTCGTGTTTCTACCGTCTTGGTTTAAAGATGACAAACAGAGGAGGGAGGATGGACGCCGAGCGGCAGAGCCCGGAGCCACATTTAGCCAAACTCGTGCACAGAGACATTAAACACCACAGCAGCACAATGAAACCAGCTGACGTCTGATATATTTACATGGAAAACTACAGACTGACAGCCTGTGTGACCCTGACCACACCTCCAAATAAAACCTACAAGAACTAAAAATATTTGCAGGCACATGCTCGAGGGTCAAACACATTTTTCATTCTCAAACCTTCTGTTCAGTAAAGCAGCAGAGACTCTCCCCCTGAACAGCTTCTGGATCAGTCACGTTTCATGCAAAGCTCGAAAGGCTGATCTGGAGCAGGAGTATCTCGCGTGTGTGAGGCCCTGAACTAAAGACACGTCCACACAGGATCTGTGATCTTCAGAACTCCAGATTTCAAAATCCTGCTCCTCACATACAAGGTCTTAAATAATCAGGTCCCATCTTATCTTAATGACCTTGTAGTACCATATCACCCTATTAGAGCACTTCGCTCCCGCTCTGCAGGCCTACTTGTTGTTCCTAGAGTATTTAAAAGTAGAATGGGAGGCAGAGCCTTCAGTTTTCAGGCCCCTCTTCTGTGGAACCAGCTTCCAGTTTGGATTCAGGAGACAGACACTATCTCTACTTTCAAGATTAGGCTTCAAACTTTCCTTTTTGCTAAAGCATATAGTTAGGGCTGGACCAGGTGACCCTGAATCCTCCCTTAGTTATGCTGCAATAGATGTAGGCTGCCGGGGATTCCCATGATGCACTGGGTGTTTCTCACTGTGTGCGTGTACACCTCTCCTCCTGTTTGTCTTTCTGCAGCTTCGAGGCAGGATGGGGAACCAGCTGGCGGGCATCGCCCCCTCTCAGATCCTGTCCGTGGACAGCTACTTCTCCGACATCGTCGACCACGAGTACGATAAGAGCCTGGGCAGCACGCGCTTCTTCAAGGTGGCCCGGGCCAAACATCGCGAGGGCCTGGTGGTGGTGAAGGTCTTCGCCATCCAGGACCCGTCGCTGCCGCTGACGAGCCACAAGCAGGAGCTGGAGGAGCTGAAGATTCGCCTGCACTCCTGCCAGAACTGCCTGCCTTTCCAGAAAACCTCTCTCACCGAGAAGGCCGCCATCTTGTTCCGCCAGTACGTTCGGGACAACCTGTACGACCGCATCAGCACGCGGCCGTTCCTCAACAACGTGGAGAAGCGCTGGCTCGCCTTCCAGATCCTCAACGCCGTCGACCAGGCTCACAAGGCTGGCGTGCGTCACGGGGACATCAAGACGGAGAACGTGATGGTGACCAGCTGGAACTGGGTGCTGCTCACCGACTTTGCCAGCTTCAAGCCCACCTACCTGCCCGAAGACAACCCCGCCGACTTCAACTACTTCTTCGACACGTCCAGGAGGAGGACGTGCTACATCGCCCCCGAGAGGTTCGTAGATGGGAGCATGTTTACCACGGAGAGCGACCAGAACACGCCGCTGGTGGACCTGACCAACAACAACCAGAGGAGCCGCGGGGAGCTGAAGCAGGCCATGGACATCTTCTCTGCAGGTACGGAGGCGTTGCTGCTTCCATCACACGTCCGGTGATGATGTTTGTGTGTTTGTGACCTCATCTGTGTGTGTTTTCAGGCTGTGTGATCGCTGAGCTGTTCACAGAGGGCGTCCCGCTCTTCGATCTGTCCCAGCTGCTGGCGTATCGTAAAGGACACTTCCAGACGGAGCAGGTGCTCATGAAGATCGAGGACCGCAGCGTCAGAGAGCTGGTAATGATTCATGACCCGGCTGCTAACTCAGCTGCTGTGACGTCAGGCTGACAAATGTTCGACTCACTCGTTGATCAAACAGGTTGTTCTGGACTCGCATTAAAAACTCTGAGGTGGAATTTTCCACCAACAGGAAAAGTCTTTAAAACCTGGGCAGGTGAAAGAGCCAAGAATCTATTTTCAATTCAACTTTATTTATACAGCGAAATCACAACAACAGTCGACTCAAAGCGCTTTCTATTGTAAGGTCGACCCAACAATAATACATACAGAGAAAAACCAACAATCATATGACCCCCTATGAGCAGCACTTTGGCGACAGTGGGAAGGAAAAACTCCCTTTTAACAGGAAGAAACCTCCAGCAGAACCAGGCTGTGTGTGTTATATTCTGAATATTCATTCATTAAACTCGGGGATGTTTCTGTGTTCATTATAATAAATAATAAATAATTATAGTAAAAAGACGTTTGGCCAAAAACAAACAGGAAGTTACAAGAACCGCTCTTAAGGTAAAATACTGGATAAGAATGGCCTGCAAAATTTTCAAACATTACAAGAAAAATATGAGCTAGGAAAAAGTGATTTTTTCAGATACCTACAATTACGGCAGTATTTGTCCTCAAAAGTGACTAAAGAAATTAATACACAATCCAATGAAATAATTAATCTGATTTCACAAACATACTATAAGGGATGCAAGTCAGTTATCTCTAAACTCTACCAGCGCATATTGAAAAGTAGGGGAACTTCAACAGATTATATAAAGGGAAGATGGGAGAGAGAGTTGTCCTCAGTTATAACTTCTGAGCAATGGGACAATATGTGTGAGACTGCCATTTCAACCTCATCCTCTGCATACTGGCGAGAATTTAGTTGGAAAAACCTGGTACAATTTTTCATAACACCAAAACAACAAACACGGGGAAATTCTTCATGCTGGAGGAGCTGTGGGGAAACTGTTGCAAACCATACCCACATATTCTGGTCGTGTCGAAAACTTTCTAAATTTTGGGAAGATGTTATATCAAAGATAGAACAGACTATAGGCTTTAAATCAAAACAACGGCCTGTCATAACATTTTATTTAGGAGACCTACCCGAAGAATTAACAAGCAATGACAAATATCTCCTGAAGATTCTTACTGCTGCTGCAAAAAAAGCAATTACTCGTAAGTGGCTCTGTACTGACCCCCCTGTTCTGGACGACTGGTTGAGCGTTGTTGAGGAGATTCATAAAATGGAAAAACTTACCTTTTTGTTAAGGCTGCAAGCTAATATTTATACCACAAGATGGGACAAGTGGTTGAAATATATCCGAAATTAGAGTGTTGTTTTTTGTTTGTTTGTTTTTTCTTTCTCCTGTTTGTGCCTACTGTTACGTCCCCTGGCTAGTCTAGGGGGTTGGAGGGACAAACATAAAGGGTGGATAGAGAAGGAGGAGCCAAGATGGTAATTTTAGCAGGTTTATTTAACATTGGAGATGGGATTTGAGTCCAGACTGAGGTGTAACGTCAGGGAGAGCCAAGGCCAACATAACAAACAAAACATCCCTGATGTAGAAATAAAAGAAACTTACCTAACTCCAAAGAAACAAAATACACAACCTATAACCATAACCTACCTAACAACACATAAACAGGAAAAAACAGGGTGTCAAAGCAAAAGGCAGCTCTCCCCTACAAACAGTCTGGACATGACAACAACAATGCTCTTACCAGCTACAAAGGCATGCAAGCCTGCTCAAGTATGGCAACCAAAATGGCCAGAGGCCCAGAAGCACAGCTCCACAGGCCTTAAATAGTGCTCTGCTGATTACCAATCAGCCGGACTCTGCGCAGCATCCAATCAGGACAGAGGAGGTGGAGCCTGGACAAAACAAAGAGTTAGTAGTGAGAAGAGACATCCTCCTAGGGGATGTAACACATCTATATAAACTTCTGCATGCCTCTCCTAAGCTGCTCTTACATCTGTAGATCTGCTGTCAATTCATGAATATAAAGTCATGTTCTCACTGCCAGAATTGCTTTGTGGGAAAAAGCTGTGCTTTCCAGTCGACTGCTTGTTTTGTTATTGTTGTTTTTGGTTGTTTGTTGTTTTCCTTTTCTGTTGTAAAAATATGTAAAACTAGTATTAAAAACTAGGTAATAAAAAAAAAAAAGAACCGCTCTTAAGGAAGGAAACGGCGTCTGAGCGCTGCGGCTCCGCAAATCCTGACAAAGTAAAAATAAAAGTTTCATCAAACGGAAGCGTTTACTTCCCGGTCGAGCTGAGGTCGTGTGGAGCTCTTACTTTGAAGGCGGCGAGTGCAGCGAGGTCTTTACCGGTGTGTGTGCTTCCTGTCAGGTGGCCCAGATGGTGCAGCGGGAGCCCGAGAAGCGGCTGACGGCGGAGGAGTATCTGAAGCAGCAGCGAGGCAAAGCGTTCCCGGACATCTTCTACACCTTCCTGCAGCCGTACATGGCGCAGTTCGCCAAAGAGACGTTCCAGTCGGCGGACGAGCGCGTGCTCATCATCCGCAAAGACCTCGACAACATCCTGCACAACCTGCACGGAGGTGACGCGTCTTCCAGGGTGAAACGTGGAGAGGGTGAAAGTCTGCTGCTGCTGACTGTTGTTGTTTGTTTCCCCTCAGGCTCCGCCTCCTCTTCGCCCCAGGATGGCAGCGATGGCGTGACGAGCTCCCGTGAGGAGCAGGGCCTCATCGTGCTCGTCTCCGTCATCACTTCCTGCCTCCAGACGCTGCACTGCTGCGACTCCAAGCTCGCCGCGCTGGAGCTCGTCCTCCACCTGGCCCCGCGGCTCAGCGTGGACGTCCTGCTGGACCGCATCACGCCGTACCTGCTGCACTTCTGCAACGACCCCATGCCTCGCGTGCGCGCCCAGGCCGTGCGGACGCTGGCCAAGGTGCTGGCGCTGGTGAAGGAGGTCCCGAGGAACGATGTGAACATCTACCCCGAGTACATCCTGCCGGGCATCGCCCACCTCGCCCAGGACGACGCTACCATCGTCAGGCTGGCGTACGCAGGTCAGTGACTCAGAAACGCCGCAGACGCACGCCGCGCAGCTTTAGATCGCTGACCTTCTTCCTCCTCTCAGAAAACATCGCCCACCTGGCCGAGAGCGCGCTGCGCTTCCTGGAGCTGGTCCAGGAAAACAACGTGAACACGGAGCAGGACCTGAGCAGCGAGGACGCGGAGGAAGCGCTCCACCCCAACGAAAACTACGACTCAGGTACGCCCCGCCCTCGGTGCTGCTTATGAACTCGTCGCTGCGCGTGCGTGTGACGAGCTCGCTGCATGTGTGCTGTGCAGAGCTGCAGGCGCTGCACGAGATGGTGCAGCAGAAGGTGGTGACGCTGCTCAGCGACTCGGAGAACATCGTCAAGCAGTCGCTGATGGAGAACGGCATCACGTGCCTGTGCGTCTTCTTCGGCCGGCAGAAAGCCAACGACGTCCTGCTGTCCCACATGATCACCTTCCTCAACGACAAGAACGACTGGCACCTGCGGGGCGCCTTCTTCGACAGCATCGTGGGTAAGCGCGCCAAACTTAGCAGCAGCGGCCTCTGTGGCCAAAGCGGGAACTGCAGCTGGTGATGTGAGGTTAGCTAGCTTCCATCACAGTTTACAGGCTTTAGAGGAGGAAGTGAAACTGATGAATACAAAATAAAGCAGGAAGTAAGAAACTCTCTCGCCGTGTGTGTCTGCAGGCGTGGCGGCGTACGTCGGCTGGCAGAGTTCGTCCATCCTGAAGCCGCTGCTGCAGCAGGGTCTGAGCGACACCGAGGAGTTCGTCATCTACAAAGCCCTGAACGCGCTCACCTGCATGTGCCAGCTGGGCCTGCTGCAGAAGCCGCACATCTACGAGTTCGTCGGCGACATCGGTAAGCGGGGTGGAGCCTCAGGAGTTTCCCTCCAGCGGCTTTCATGCGTTTTAGCCGTGGTCGTGATGTCACTAAACCCGGTCTGTCTCCTCCCGCCTGCCGTAGCTCCGTTCCTGTGTCACCCCAACCTGTGGATCCGTTACGGCGCCGTGGGCTTCATCACCGTCGTCGCGCAGCACCTCAACGTCGCCGACGTCTACTGCAAGCTGATGCCCCACCTCAACCCCTTCGTCACGCAGCCCATCATCCAGGTGAGTCCACGCCGCCGTCGTCATGCTCGCGCCTCCTCCTCGCTTCATCCGTCTTCATCTCCCCGCAGATCGATAAGGAGCTCGTTCTGCTCAGCGTCCTGAAGGAGCCCGTGAGTCGCTCCATCTTCGACTACGCCCTGCGCTCCAAAGACATCGCCACGCTCTTCAGACACCTGCTGCTGCGCCAGAAGAAGCGCGCGGGCACCATCCCAGAATGCCCCACGCCCGATGACCCGGCCATCGCCCAGCTCCTGAAGAAGCTGCTCTCACAGGTGAGAACGCGTTTTCACACGGGAGCTTATGGCTCCGACTCACTGCTGCCTCTGCTGGATGCTGCAGGAACTGCAGGCTTGATATCAACACAGCAATGCTGGCTGCAGTCACAAGGGGGCAGCAGCACACAGCTTTTAGCCTGTTGTTTACACACAGATCTATCACGAGCATGCTCAGTGAGAGGCCAGCGTGAGATCTGACAGGTTAATGAATTAAACACATTTAGCAAAAAGAAAACGGCGAGCAGCGTTTAGCCTCCTGTGCGGCTCCGCCCTCGCTCAGCTTCGTGCATGAAACCTGCATCTGCACGTTCTTCACTGACAGAGCGAGGCTTTCCATGTCGTGGTTTCTCTGAACATGAAGGGTTTGTTTGTTTGAAACCTAAATTCTTCTGCGGTGTTTGTTCCTGACTGGACGTGGTCGACCTTCTCGACACAGTTAAACACATTTCGCCTCTGATTACTTCCTGTTACTGGAAATGAGAAAACAGAGATGATGATTAATCATGTGGGCGGCAGAAGTTCAAACTGAGGAATCAGAGGTTTATCAGCTCGTCAGTGTGAGGAGATGATGTCTCCTGCTGCGTGATCACGATCAGTTCCTCTGCTGTCCAGCAGAGGCAGCAGCGACTCATGTTGAAATGAACAC